>NC_051271.1:27727707-28025207 GCF_015220745.1 Sebastes umbrosus | reverse complement strand
AGTCACATTCATGCCGTCGGTAAGGCCGATACCTGACGAGAGGTAACAAGCACATTCATTTTAAAGAGTCATACACAAAAAAAAGTTTGGGAATCACTTCTCTAAGAGATCCACTCTTAAAACCCTTGGACAAATAAACACATAAACCTGTAAATCACGTGTTTAAACAGTGATAACCCTCCATTTTCACCAGACGTAAGCCTGTGGGGAGATCATGCGTTTGGTCGTGTGTGTGAGTGGACCTGTCTGTCTGTCCACGGCTAATCTTGTATAATACTGGACCCACCAGCCTATTATTTTTTTGTGCTCATTTATGACCTTGTGCTCAAGGACCTCTCACCGCCATCTTGACCGTAAGGGAACCGGGAGGGACAATAGTGAGATCCAACTTCTTTGTTTGGGAGGGGAGAGGGAGACACACCTGGCGGAGATCTACACTCTACTGAGTGCACTTTTTCCGACATGTGTGTCTCATAGTGCCTTAAATGCATAGAAAAAACATGTTTGTCAGTACCTAAACAGCATGTGGTTCTTTCTGCACAGTGACTACACATTAATCTTCCTCTCTCATCGCTGCTCTGCAGGCAGGTGATGTCTGCCCCCAACTTATTGCGGGTAGGAACAGCAGAAAACATCTTTGTGGAGTGTCAAGACTGCTCCGGTGCAAACATCCCGGTCGAAATCAGCGTGAGGAACCATCCAACCAAAAACAAAAGGCTGGCATTCACACCTGTGACACTTACCAGTGAAAACAACTTCCAGGCGCTCGTACAAATAACGGTAAATGAAATACTGTCGCTGTCCAGAAATGCAATCCAGAAAAGCACATGATGTAGGTTACCCCACCCTGCTCCTCATGCGCTGCTCGTGTCTCTTCATACTGGTTTCAGATCCCTGCTGGAGACTTCAGTAAGGATCCTAACATGAAGCAGTATGTGTACCTGCAAGCTCAGTTCCCTGACCGACTGCTGGAGAAAGTGGTCTTAGTGTCCTTCCAGTCCGGGTACATCTTCATCCAGACTGACAAGACCCTCTACACCCCCAACAGCAAAGGTAAGTTTATTTCTACACAGTGGTGGCCGGTCAATAGAGGGCCCCCCCCTGAGCCAGACAGCCACACACAAAAAAACATTACTACTACTACTACTACTACTAATAATAATAATAGATTATACAAATTGTCAATATTTGTGTGTTTAAAATATAGAATGCACCCAGTAATATGTGTAAAATATGACAGAAAGTCATCCGTGCAAAATATATGGTTTTCCTTCACGTCCCCTGACTCCCCTCCGCCTGTCTGTCTCCACTCTGCCTGTCTGTCTCCACTCTGCCTGACTGTCTCCCCTCCGCCTGTCTGTCTCCACTATGCCTGTCTGACTCCCCTCTGCCTGTCTGACTCCCCTCCGCCTCTCTGACTCCCCTCCGCCTCTCTGACTCCCCTCCGCCTGTCTGACTCCCCTCCGCCTGTCTGACTCCCCTCCGCCTGTCTGACTCTCCTCCGCCTGTCTGACTCCCCTCTGCCTGTCTGACTCTCCTCTCCTCTGCCTGTCTGTCTCTCCTCTGCCTGTCTGACTCTCCTCCGCCTGTCTGACTCTCCTCTGCCTGTCTCTCCTCTGCCTGTCTGTCTGACTCTCCTCTGCCTGTCTGTATGTCTGAAGTTCAGCTCTAGTGCTACAGAGAAATCGCCCCCAGCAGGCGAGTCTATGTAGCAGCTTAGCAAATAGTTGATTCAAGCCATCAACGATTGACATTAAATTTAGCCAATCAGCATCCTCAAATCTGATACTAGAGGGGCGATTATTTATTTATTTATTTATTTTTTATCTTTTATTTTTTTTATTTCAAAATTCCAGTATACATAGTAACAGCAGAAAACATTAAAATTATTTACATACAAAAGATTATTTATCTTTTTTATTTTTGCGATTATTGTATCGCCCCAAGCAGCTACTGCTGACGTCAGGCTGTAGAACATCTTGGCCGTCACGGGAGACTTTGACCAATCACATGTAATTTCAGAGATAGAGCGTTCCCATTGGCTGTGCTCCGGTCATGTGACCGGAACTTGGCGTTTCTTCAACAGATTTCACAATGGCGGCGGGGTCACAGACTTTCTCATTTTACAGCTAAAGAGTAAACTACAAGATGATTCTGAAAACATTTGAGGAGAGAAATAGGCATTAATGTAACATAATGTTGATTAATATTTGATCTGCGCGGCCCAGTTTGACCGTTTGGTCGCAGTTCAGAGTGATTGACAGCCGGCTCTCATAGACGGTTGCTAGGCAGCAGACTTCAGATCAGCTCTGACTGCAGAGATGCACTACTGTCAGGATATAGCGACCGTTTTATAAAAATAACCTTTTTAATCATATTTGCTCCAATCTCACCTACTTTAGCTATAAAGTACCAAACATAAAAGTACACATTATGCAGAGTAATGTATATTATTGGATTATACTTATTGATGCATTAATGTGTTCATCACTTTAATGTTGTAGCTGGTTAAGGTGGAGCTCATTTTAATGACTTTATATACTGCTGGGTAGTTTAATCTATAATAATACATCATTTATTAGTTGATTATATTTTGTATTAATAATCTGAATCATTGAAGTTATTAAATCAATGTAGTGGAGTAAAAAGTCTAATATGTCCCTCTGATATGTAGTGGAGTAGAAGTAGAAAGTAGCAGAACATGGAAATACTCAAGTAAAGTACAGGTACCTCAAAATTGTACTTAAGTACAGTACTTGAGTAAATGTACGTAGTGACTTTCCACCACTGAGTACATGTTATACTGTTGTGTTTTTCTAAGCATTCTTTACTGCTCCTGTTGGAATAAAATAATTGTTGATTATTTAACTGAAAAGTAGTAATGTGTTTTTGATACCTTCACTTTTTTGCCTTAAATCACACCGGGATGTTTGCTGAAATTGATTGGATGTGGCACAGCCCTACCTAGAAACATTTCCATCAGCCGCCACTGTTTCTACATCAGTGCTGAAAATCACGCCTAGTTCTGTGACAATGTCTTTACATGTCTTTTTTTTCCAAATTGAATGATTGTACTTTAAATTACAGTAAATTAACCCTTCCCCACACACAAGTGGAAATGGCCTGAAGTCAAAAAAGTTGTTTAACAGTCACATGACTCAAAATAGATACACCTTCCTTCAACCTTCAGCAGCAAAATTATCCTCTTCCCTTCTCTGTGTCAGTTCATTACAGGATGTTTGCACTGACGCCCCGTATGGAGCCAGTAGAGAGGGATGACGAAACCCAACCTGAAGCTTCTATTGCCATCGAGATTGTGGTATTGTATTTTACTTTTGATAAGCACAGAATATAATGTAATATTATACAATCAGCTGTGACTGGGAGCAGGAAGCCTCTTGATGAGGTGATATCACAAATGCTTAACAGTAGATAAGTTTGCTGCAAAAGACCAAAATAACCAAAACACATCCACTGAACCTTGTGTCTGTTTTGTGTCTAGTAACACCTGTTAAAATGAATGCATGCCTCCCTCTAGTGGTTGAGTTGCACATTGAAGACAGTCTCTTCTTTCTTGGATTGTAGATAAAGGACATACATAAAATGTAGCATGGATTTAATAAATTAATTTGTAAACTGGCACTGCTCTCTGTTAATGATTGTTCAATATTGTTTATTTTTAGACCCCTGAAGGCATCGTTTTACCAATTGATCCAGTCTCTTTGAAATCAGGGATGCACGCTGGAGATTTTCAACTCGCTGAAATTGTCAGGTTAGTATTTTATCTTATTTAAATAAAATTATCCACATTGTATCTCTATACATTTTGTTGTTTAGTGAAATAACATTTCAACATGGATAATGTGAATTCAATTCAAAATATTAATACCTTAAATCTTTTAAGATTATGCACAGGCTATTTTACCATGTTTATGTTGTGTTTTCTACAATTAATTTCCATGTTTGTAATTTAGTGTTTGGACAACAACTTAAAAAAAATAATAGCCTACAGTGTATGAAGTGTGGAGACCCTTACAAAAAAGAAGTTTGTTCAAGTGTGCTATTACTATGCTTATTTTAAACTTAAAAAAGAGAGCTTGCTTTCAGTTTAATTTGTATGTACTTATCAGAGATATACTTCACAAAATTATACCTAAAAATCCTTAGCTTATACAGACAGCAGTATAGAAATATACTTGGCAAGTATACAGAAAAGTCCAAGTATACTTGGAAATACTGAAAAGTATACAGAAAGTACATTTGTCTAAGTACTATAAGTTAATTTAAAGAAAACTTAGAAGTATACTTGCAGTAAAAACTATTAAACTAGTAGTTTGCCCCTGTTTCCAGTCTTTATGCTAAGCTAAGCTAACTGGCTGCTGGCTCTACCTTCATATTTAGCACACAGACATGAGAGTGGCAATAATCTTCTCATCTAAATTATAAATGGACAGACAAAACAGAAATGCATTTAATCCCTATGAACTATGAAATAGAATCAATCAGCCTAAAAGACATAAAACAAAGGTACTGCATCCGTTCTATCTAATGCAAAGCCAACCTGAAACCTTTAAACCTTTTCTTCTAAACTTCAGAGTTTCTGTAGTTCTCTATAAATGTTAAGTTCTTTGCAGCAGATCATTTGTGTAGGCCTATACCTCAATTTGTGTGACATAATAACTTCACGCAGTCCGAAGTCTAATTCCTGTTACCTTCAGTTTCTAAATTAATATATACAGTATATATTTTTTTGTTTGATTATTGAAATATGTGTTTGTGTGTGTGTTTAGTCCCGGACTGTGGAAGGTGGTGACGAAGTTCCACAGCAACCCACAGCAGAGCTTTTCTGCAGAGTTCGAGGTCAAAGAATATGGTGAGTCCTTCATTATCTGTACTTTTATTTAAATGTTATATAAACCTACAACATTCACTTATTTTTTACTGGACTGGACACAGAATAAAATGTTTTCAATTTTCCAGTGCTGCCCAGTTTTGAGGTTAAACTGACGCCTGTGAGCCCCTTCTTCTACGTGGACAGTGACGCCCTCACCGTCAACATCAAAGCTACGTAAGTGAAGGTTCTGTGGCTTTAAAGACCAGGTTTTATAGGTAGATTGATTGGAAGAGAAAATAAAGAGAGTTGTTCAGAAGTTGTGTTGAGGCTCTTGCTATTTTAGTTTGTTAGCCATTTGTTGTTTATTTGTTTTTATTTGTCCTGTTTTGCTTCATTGTGGCTTAAACATGTCTCCCTCTTGTGGATTTAGGTATCTGTTTGGTGAAGAGGTGGATGGGACGGCCTACGTGGTGTTTGGGGTTATGCAAGACGGTCAAAAGAGGAGCTTTCCAGGTTCTCTTCAGAGAGTGCAGGTGAACACATTCACACTTTCACACATTCACACTTTTGATGTATTTTTATATGTTTTGTAAAACTTATCTTTCAGAGGCTGTGGCAGGTTCAGTTTTAGAGCTAGAAGGTACAGATATATGAAACTAGAAAACCTAAGGAATCCATTGGTACCAACCATGTCAAGCTAGCATGTTGGGGTAGGAGGCTCAGTAATGCTCAAAGTTTGGCAAAAAATTGGCATAGTGTTTTTCAAAGGGGTCCCTTGACCTCTGACCTCAAGATATGTGAATGAAAATGGGTTCTATGGGTACCCACGAGTCTCCCCTTTACAGACATGCCCACTTTATGATAATCACATGCAGTTTGGGGCAAGAACCAAACACTTATTTTTGCCTATTCTAAAATGATGTGATTGACTATTTCTCTATACTGAGGTCCCTAAACAGTCCTGGAATTACATAAATTGGGTATCACTGTAAAGCTGAGACTCTTGTGGATCCAACGAGCCCAACTGTATTCATGTGTGATGATGTTAGTCCCCATAGTAGCCATCTCATTGTAGTGAGACCATTTTTTGAAACTTGATGTCACTGTATAAAATGACCTGTGGTGACCTCTAGGATAATCACAGCCTCATGAAACTTTACAGCCACAAAAGTGCAATTCGTGCAGAAATCTCAAAATGTCAAAAGTTATTGTTACCAAATTACAGCATGGCTTTTTCTATGGTGTTCCTCAAGGTCTCGGTGTCTTAATGTGGTATTTTGGAGGGATTATTTATCATTTTCATCAATTCTCAACTGGTAAAAAATGGTTAAATTTAGCACTAAATCTGTGTAACAAATGGTATGGACAAACTTAATGGGAATGGCCATCATAATGTTCTAAGCCCTTATACACTTTCACAATTTATTTTAATTAATTAATTCATGTTGATATCTGGTTTATGACTAGAACAACTTGACACAGTGCTGAACTGCATCTCAGATTAATCTTCAGGTTCCCAGCTTTCAGATGATGTACACCACTTCTATGTGACATCTACTGTTGACCTGCTATCTCCCCCTAAAGACCTCCTGTAGCCCACTAAAAAAGACAAAAACGGGTCTATTGTGGTTCTCAGAGGACAGCAGTAAAGTACCTGAACCACTAACTGTATCACTGTACCACTATACTGTATTTCAAGATGCATTATTATATTATGTCACATTAGGTCCAGAGAGGTAGTGGAGAGGTCACACTGAAGAGAGAGCACATCACACGGACCTTCCCAAACATCAACGACCTGGTGGGGAGTTCCATATTTGTAGCTGTCAGTGTGCTGACGGAGAGCGGTAAGAAAGAAAGACTGTGTGTTTGGGCCTGTTCAGTATATTTTGAAAAAGAAAATAATGATATCAGGATACGTTTTACTGGATTGTGGACAGGTTAAAAAACAAACTCTTGTAATAAGTTTGTGTGTGGATGTGTTTGTGTTTCTGCATCAACTCACAGGTAGTGAAATGGTGGAGGCAGAGTTGAGAAGTATCCAGATTGTCACATCACCTTACACCATCCACTTCAAGAAAACGCCCAAATATTTCAAACCAGGAATGTCCTTCGATGTTGCGGTCAGTACACTTGTTTACATTTACATAAACTGACAGCATATGTATGGCTTATGGCTTGGTACTTCCTGGCAACAAACAAAACATGTTCTCAGACATAGAGGGGGATTATAAGAGGACATTTATTTAAAAACAAACATTATGTTCGTAGTACAATTTGTGGGGTGAATATATGAAATGTTATAGATGAAGAAATTAAGTAAAGTAAAATTATAAATCCATTCAAGAAAAGATGTATAAAATGTTTTAGAGAGGTACAGGGATGAGGAAGGGGCCTTGTCTCTCTCGGGACTGGGATGCTCATTGTTGATGTTGTTGTTATTGTTTTTTTTATGTTAAGATGATTATTTGTGTGTATGTGATAAACATTAAGTTCATTGTTTAAGTTATAGAAAGGAGTAGGACCATATATAAGTGTTTACTTCTGCCTTTTCGGACATACAATATTTATTTATTTAATTTATTTAGAATTTACTATATATGTTTACTGTTATTTTATTGGTTATTCTTATTATTTGTTACATGTTCAAAATAAATCAATCTAATCAAATGGCTATATTTCTAAATCCTTCACTGAAAACATTTCATAACTGAAATATAGTTACTCTTTGAAAACACAAATGGCAGTATGTCCTAAATATAAAAGTCACATAATGTTTATTATGATATAAAGGCAGATATGTGAGATTCCAGAGAAAAAGAGAAATTCATCCATCAACAGTTTGGGTCGCCATAAACTACCTGAGTCTTAAACTTAGTGCACAGCACTAAAAACTAATCTAATAACATGAGTTTGACCTTAATAAGGTGTGTTTTAATAAGACAGTTGGATGTTTTCTGATTGTTCAGCTGTTTGTGTCTCTGATGGCAGGTTGAAGTTGTGAATCCTGACGGCACTCCGGCACAAGGTGTTACAGTGGTGGTCGATCCAGGACAGGTGCAGGGCTTCACCGCAGCCAATGGCATGGCGAGGCTTACCATCAATACAGTGGCAGGGGAACCAACACTGACAATCACCGTAAGTCTCTGAAATCTTTTACCCTTTTTGCATTATAGCCCAAATGGCCACTTAAACCTCCATTAATCATCCATCCATTATCTGTAACCGATTATCCTATTCGGGTTCCCAGGGGGGTGGGGCTGGAGTCAATCCCAGCTGACATTGGGCGAAGGCGGGGTACACCCTGGACAGGTCGTCAGACTATCACAGGGCTGACACAGAGAGACAGACAACCATTCACGCTCAAATTCACACCTACGGCCAATTTAGAGTCAACAATTAAACTAACCTGCTTGTCTTTGGACTGTGGGAGGAAACCGGATTCAAACCTGCTTGCTGTGAGGCGACAGTGCTAACCACTGCACCACCCTTCAGCCACTACATTAATCAACATTTTTGATATTCACTTGAAGAGGTGAAATCAGCAGAGCTATCACCCAGCTCCTTGTTTTGGTTCTGCTGCTCAGACATTTACTGTACAGTATGTGAATGGTGAACTTCATCCTGTCAGTGTTATGTCTTTTGGTCATTCTATTTAGCAATTTTATATTGCTAGGCAGAACTATGGAAGTCAAAGCCTCAATAAGTTAAGATAGGATAGACATGGGACTTTTCAAGTATTATTTATTAAACTGTGTGTGTATGCTTACCTGTGTGTGTCTTTAATTGCAGGCAAAGACCAATGATCCTCGTTTAACACCTGATAGGCAAGCATCAGCCAGCATGTCTGCTCTCCCATATAACACTAAAAGCAACAACTACATCCACATAGGTAAGTTACATCTTGAAATGACATCAGATGATTAAAAACAAAGGTGGTGGCAGTGGCAAAGTATGCACCATGCGCTAAATCTTTTCTGTGTTCAGCACTCATCACAACATGTAACATTTGCAGGTGTGGATGCAGCTGAGCTGGACCTAGGAGACAACCTGAAAATCAACCTCAACCTCAACAGGCAGGAAAATCACGACACTGACATCACATACCTGGTGAGAGGTGTTTTACACCTGTGCTTGTGTGCACATGTGTAACTCTTTTTGTTGCGTCCCACGACTCATGTGTGATAAGTGCTGATGTATAAATCTGCGTCCCTAGATCCTGAGCAGAGGTCAGCTGGTGAAAAGTGGCCGTTACAGGACAAGAGGTCAAGTACTGATTTCCTTGATAGTTCCCATTACCAAAGAAATGCTGCCATCGTTCCGCATCATAGCCTACTACCATACAAATGGCAATGAATTGGTATCAGACTCTGTTTGGATGGATGTCAAGGACTCCTGCATGGGCTCGGTGAGTCACACAACACTGATGTAACGAAAAGGCAAACAAGACACCCATGCACAACCTGATAAAGTTATTTGTATACTTCTCTGATATATTTTTATGTATGAAACAAATTCAAAACTGCACGTCTCATTCACTGATTCACATTTAGCTGAGGCTGGAATCATCGAGACCCGCTCCATCCTATGAGCCTCGCAGGATGTTTGGTCTGAAGGTCACAGGAGATCCAGAGGCCACAGTGGGATTGGTGGCAGTTGACAAAGGCGTCTATGTCCTAAACAACAAGCACCGCCTCACCCAGAAAAAGGTAATTTCTTTATTTCATATTTATCTTTGAGAATATTTGAAATGGCTTAAATTCAAAAAGCTATGTATAAAAAAAAATTCACACATTAACTGTCAATTTTGTTAGCTTTTGGCTTCAAATAATATCCGGTGTAAGTTTGTCCTGCAGCAAATACATTGCATGAGTAAATGTGTCTCATTCCTACCTGCTCAGGTGTGGGACATTGTCGAGAAGCACGACACAGGCTGCACACCAGGTGGAGGGAAGGACGGTATGGGTGTGTTCTACGATGCCGGGCTGTTGTTTGAGTCCAACACGGCTTCTGGTACTCCCTACAGACAAGGTGACGCTACTTTACCCTCCCCTTCTCTGAACATGCCTCTCTTTAGGCTCAATGAAATATCTCTAATTAGGAGAAGTGGGCACATGGACCTTCATTCATCGCATAAAGTCAAATGCTTTTATATAAGTAAGGATCTTGTGGACAGTAGAAGAACTGCATCTTAAAGGGTCTTTTCAACCAGATGACATTATTCTTGCTCCCCTTTGTTGGTATCTGGACATGCAGATAGTTTCAGAGACACTGTTTCTGAAATCACTCGTTGCTGTGTAGTTTTTTTAATTCTTCAGTGCTGCGAGCACCACAAACAGAGAGCCAGAATCTCAAACAGATGTCTTAAACTTTGGGCACATAAAACCAACACTATACCACTTGGGGTAAGTGAGATAATTTGGTTGAACCGACGCTTTGAGGCATTTCCATATTAACATTAACACTGGTCACTGCCACATGAGCTGATCATGATCCCTCCTGTTTGTTAGGGCTTTTAAAAGATGTTTTATTCTAATAAAGCATTTATACAATCTTTTAACATTTCAACAAATGAGGTGTGCAATTGTAGATCATATTTTCTCACACCCACACCCTGTCAATGTGTCCAACCAGATAAACCATCTCAGTCTGATTTTAAGAGTATCGCATCAACTAAACCACACAAAACTCAAGTCTGGGTCCAACCTGTTAAAGATCTTGTCTGTGTTGCATTTCCAGAATTGAAATGTCCGGCCCCCAGCAGGAGGAAACGAGCCCCTACTGTAATGGATGTCACAACCAGCCTACGTAAGAACCACAGCTCTAAACTACCCAATAACCACATATTCAGTCACTCAGTTCAGGACTTTGGACTTTGACAATACTCATCTTTGCCATATTATGTATTAGTCTTTTCCTCCATTTCCCATTTAGTTTTTTAGTTTATTTGTTTTTCCTTATTCAAATCCTAATTGTTATCCTTATTCTTGTACTCCATGTTTTCTCACCTCTGTCTCTCCTCTACAACCCTCTTTCTTTCCAGTGAGTCAATATAACGACCAAGTGCAGCGTGACTGTTGTTCGGAAGGCATGAGGCAAACCCTCCTCTCATACAGCTGTGAGAGGCGCGCCGAGTACATCCTTGATGGCGCAACCTGTGTCACTGCATTCCTGCACTGCTGCAAGGAGATGGAAACCCAGCGATCTGAGAAGAAGGAGGATAGCCTCCTACTGGCTCGCAGTAAGAGACGGGGATAAGGGATGGGTGGTTACTATTCATGGTCATACTTACGAAACAATCAAAATGAAAACCTTTTTAATGACACTTTAGGTGAGGAGGATGACAACAGTTACATGGACAGCAATGAAATTGTTTCTCGCACCAAGTTCCCTGAAAGTTGGCTGTGGTTAGATGTCCATCTGCCTGCTTGCCCTCGACAAACACCTAACTGGTGAGTAAACTGAAATATACACAGAATAAATACACTGATAACTTCACACCGACACCACTAGGATTCAAAGGTACCTTTCAAAGTGTTGACACTTTTCTTTGTTTCAGTGACACCACATCATTGACGAAAAATGTTCCTTTGCAAGACTCGATCACAACCTGGCAGTTCACTGGCATTAGTCTGTCAAAAACTCACGGTGAGGATCCAGTGACTAAAATCTGTCATGTGTTTTAGTTGTGCCTCTAACCTTAAACCTCTATCATCCCTTTACACCTTTCTCTCTCTCTCCCTTTCTCTGTTTCATCATTTCTTTTTTAATCTCTCTCATCTTAAAGGAATCTGTGTTGGCGCTCCGTTAGAAGTGATTGTCCGAAAGGAATTCTTCATTGATCTCAGGCTGCCGTACTCTGCTGTCCGTGGAGAGCAGCTAGAAGTTAAGGCAATCCTCCACAACTACAGCCCCGATGATATCACCGTAAGTCTGGGTTGCCCTGCTCTGGTATTTTATGCCAGAGACAATGAGGCCATGATATTTTTCTCAAAGAGTTTGCAACAAAAGAGCAAAAGCAACAGTAAATATTGGACTGACTTACAATGTGTGGCAAAAAAAGGGAATGAATCCTTTTCCATGGTGGTCGGTCTCAGAACTGGGGGAAACATTACTGCAATATTTACAGTGTACCTTCAAGATCAAATTGATCCTATAGGAAACAATGTAAAGCATAAAATGTCTTCAAATTAGGGAACCATCTTTGATCAACTACACATACTTCAATATCTTTTTTCCATCTTTGTCCTGTTCTCAAGGTGCGTGTGGATCTGATTGAGAAGGAGCATGTGTGCAGCGCAGCTTCTAAGCGTGGGAAGTATCGTCAGGAGGTCAAAATTGGGCCCCAAACTACACGATCTGTACCCTTCATCATTATTCCCATGAAAGACGGACAATACAGCATTGAGGTCAAAGCAGCTGTTAAAGATTCGTCGCTCCATGATGGAATCATGAAGATGCTGCGGGTAGTGGTAAGAGAAACGGGAAACGAACGGCGATCTCCTGTGTTAAAGTCAGTATAGGGAAACAGACATTTTTTGGGGCGTAACTTTGATGCAAATGTATACTGTATCAACTTTTCAACATAAACTGTAAATAAGAGAGACAGTTAACAAGCAAGCCGTATTGTATTTCGTTAGACACCAGCAGATAACGATTACTCAAAAATAGTTGTTTATTTCTAACCTTTGTCCTAACTGTTGCTTTTCCAGCCTGAAGGTGTGCTGGTTAAATCTCCTCAGATTATAACTCTAGACCCCACTAAAAAAGGTGTAGGTGAGTTTACACATTAAACCGCTATATCATGTAGTAATTTGCTAATATTACATTTTCATCACTTGCTAATTGATCCCCCAACGTGCCCACTGTTTATCCCTTTAGATGGTAAACAAGAAGAAACTCTCAACAGTGGAATTCCTAGGAAAGATTTGGTTCCAAACACACCTACGAGCACACAGATCTCTATGACAGGTGAGATGTGATATATGATGGCAGGTTATGCGATATAGTGCCAGTTACAATAAACTCTGCATTGGTGTAAATTGTTATTGGTCTTATTGGGAAATGAATGACCACCTCACTGGTTGTCGGGGACCTTTGCATGTTTATTTAGTTAATAATGTTTAGTTTTTTTCTGTTTGTGTTTGTGCATGCAGGGAGAGAACAAGTTGCTTCACTGGTGGAGAACGCCGTTAGTGGGACCTCTATGGGTACTCTGATCTACCAGCCCTCAGGCTGCGGAGAACAGAACATGATCCACATGACCCTGCCTGTCATTGCAGCCACATATTTGGACAAAACCAACCAGTGGGAAGCTGTGGGCTTTCAGAAACGTAACGAAGCCCTCCAACACATCAAGTTCGGTAGGCTCACAGATGTGTTTATTAGCGCACATACCAGAAATGTCATCGATGCCCCTCTGTGTGGGATTTTAAAGTTCCTGACGTGGCAGAAGTGGTATATAAAAAAAGAACAGCGTAGTAGACAGCAATGCATGCGATGCTACCCCTTCCCCACAGATCCAGGCTAGGGACACTGACAATTAATGGTCTGAATACAACACATAGACTCATAGACTTTAGAAGTTTTCACCAGGATTGTCTTATAAAAACAAAAACGTATGCCGCCAGAATCATTTGAAAAATGCTATAATCACAGGAAAAAAATGTAAGAGGACTCCTCAAACTGGTTTTGTGTTTTTGTTTGTGTCCAGGCTACCAGAAAGAGCTTGCCTACCGAAAAAGTGATGGGTCTTATGCTGTGTGGGCCCATCACCAAAGTAGCACCTGGTGAGGCATTCAAACATCTTTGAACTCATACATAATGGTTTCCACATCCTCCTATAACTTAACTTGACTGTGATGACAATATTGTGTATTTCATGTGCAAATAAATGAAACTAAACTTCTCCTCTCCTCTCCTGTCTAAGGCTGACAGCCTATGTTGCCAAGGTGTTTGCCATGGCCAACAGTCTGGTGGCAGTGCAAAGCAAAGACATCTGTGACGCTGTTAAGTTTCTGATTCTCAACGCGCAGCAACCTGACGGCTTGTTTATAGAAGTTGGAACAGTGTCCCACGGAGAGATGATTGTGCGTGCACTGATTTCATTAACATCAATACTTTATCTTAGTGCTACAAAAATAGCGAAATGAAAACAATTACAAATCATTGACTATAATCTATAATCTCTGTGTGTGCATGTGTAGGGTGATGTGCGCGGCGGAGATTCAGATGCCTCCATGACGGCCTTCTGCCTCATTGCCATGCAGGAGTCACGTACACTATGTACTGCAACTGTTAATGTGAGTAACTCATCTGCATACCATGTTTTCTTTTTTTCCCCCCTCACTGCATTTGTTTCTTCATTTACTGACTCCACACTAGTGATGGGCGAGATTGCAAAGTATCACTCTTAACTAGGGCTGTTAATCGATTCAAATAGTTAATCGCGATTAATCACAAATTCATCGCACATTTTTTTATATGTTCAAAATGCACCTTAAAGGGAGATTTGTCAAGTATTTAATACTCTTATCAACATGGGAGTTGGAAACTATGATTGCTTTATGCAAATGTATGTATATATTTATTATTGGAAAGCATTTAACAACACAGAACAATGACAGACATTGTCCAGAAACCCTCACAGGTACTGCATTTAGCATAAAAAATATGCTCAAATCATAACATGGCAAACTGCAGCCCAACAGGCAACAACAGCTGTCAGTGTGTCAGTGTGCTGACTTGACTATGACTTGACCCAAACTGCATGTGGTTATCATACATTGGGCATGTCTGTAAAGGGGAGACTCGTGGGTACCCAGAGAACCCATTTTCATTCACATATCTTGAGGTCAGAGGTCAAAAGACACCTTTGAAAATAGCCATGCCAGTTTTTCCTTGACAAAATTATTATTATATGTTATTTAGCCTCCTTCGCGATAAGCTAGTGTGACATGGTTGGATTCCTGAGGTTTTCTAGTTTCATTTGATGCCAGTATCTTCACTCTAGCTTTCAAACTGAGCCCGCTACAACCTACAAATCAGAAGTTGCATTAAACAAATTAGTGGCGTTAAAACAAATTTGCGTAAACGCGTTATCGCGTTAACTTTGACAGCCCTCTTAACACAATCCCATGCTGCTTCAGCAGGTGGACAGACCTGTCGTTTCTAGTTACAGTTGCTAAACTAAAATTGGGAAATCGCTGTTCAAGGAGAGGGTTTAGTGAATGGTCAATTGTGCTAAAATGATTCTTTCCAAGCATTTGACACATTAAAATTCAAAACGACATTTGATGCCAACCCTTAGTCTTGTATTTGTATGGAAGCATTAAATCCACACCCCAATAGTAACTGTAACTGATGGCGGCTCAGTCTAGCTCGCAAGACACAGAAAAATGTAAGAGAGGGGACGATCCGGTCTATTGTCCCAGGATCAAATGTTTCCTGAACAGAATGGGATATTAAAAATAGATGGATCACTGTTATCTGGCTCTTCTCCCCTTTCTCCTAACTTTCTATTCCTTCTGTCCAGAGTCTGCCAGGCAGTATCGACAAAGCAGTAGCCTATCTGGAAAGACGTCTGCCCAACCTGACCAACCCGTATGCTGTTGCTATGACGTCATATGCCCTGGCCAATGAAAACAAACTGAACCGCGAGATCCTCTACAGGTTTGCCTCCCCAGGTATTTCTGTAACATTAAATATTCCAAGATGATGTCTTGGGGAATTGTTAGTAAACTGAGCTTGTTCCAGGTAGAGCATATAGTAGTAAAAAATATATTTGTGTGTCTTCCTCAGCGTTGTCCCACTGGCCGACACCTAAGGGGCATGTTTACACACTGGAGGCCACAGCTTACGCTCTCCTCGCTCTGGTCAAGGCCAAGGTGAGCATGTGCCACATGTGTGCGTTTCACCAGGATGTCCTGCTACAGAAAACATACAACTGAGTCCTCATCCATGCTGCCTCACTAACAGGGTAGAGGGTTTGGAAACAAAGTCAATGAAGCAATGAAATGTTGCTTACAGTAGCTTTTACACTTTTTAAATAACCATATTTGGCAAACATTATTGACCTTTTACACTACTACTACCACTTCACAGAGCACTTCATGATTATCTCGATAGGTATTTGAAGGCATTCTTTTCTGCCTCACTTGCAATGACTTAGTTATGACATAGTTATAAAAACAAGGGACTGATTTGAACATCCTGCAAGGCATAATCACACAATAATAACACACATTTGACAATAACAGATTATTTGTGATTGATTGCTTTTATCAGGCAAGTTTCAAGTAGCTGCTGTTTGATGGTGCCATAATAGGGAAAAAATGATTTAGAAACTCTATGGTAGGTTTTGGAAACTTACAGGTTACAATCTAAAATGTAACTGTACCACAATCAGGAGTTCTCTCTATTTTCACTGAAGCTGTTTTATAAATGCAAATGCACAGTCAACCATGGACAATTTCAACCATTTACTTGCCTTCTGTTAATAAAGGCCTATGAAGACGCCAGACCTATTGTGAGATGGTTCAACCAACAGCAGAAGGTGGGCGGAGGCTATGGATCAACTCAGGTAACACAGACCCTTCTCTCCATCTTATGTTTACTTATAACCTGTTTACTGTATGTCTAAGTCTTGTTTTCTCCCCCTCACTCGTTTTCTCTCTAGGCTACCATAATAGTGTACCAGGCTATAGCAGAGTACTGGTCCAGCGCTAGAGAACCAGAGTATGATCTGAATGTGGACATCTTGTTGCCGGGCAGGTCAAAGCCTGACAAGTACAACTTCAACGTCAACAACCACTACGCCACCAGAACATCTAAAGTGAGCGCACACACAAACAGACTCCCAGTGGTTCATTAACATCATCAGTCCTGTTGTTTTCTATATGTTTCTACTGCTGATCCCTGACTGTGTGTGTGTGTGTGTTTGTGTGCGTATTTAAATTCCCACAGATCAATGATATAAACCAGAATGTGAAAGTGACTGCCACGGGTTCAGGAGAAGCAACGGTGACAGTAAGTACAATATATTTTCATATTCTTCTATATATTTATCATCTGTTGATTACTGATGTGTGCTTTTTGAATCTCAGATACCACCAAATACATTTTTATACTAGACAGATGTCTATTAGTTTATCACATATTAAGATGCACTTTTGTCTATGTGACAGATGGTGTCGCTGTATTACGCTATGCCTAAAGAAAAGGAGAGTGACTGTCAGAAGTTTAACATGTCAGTGCAGCTCCTCCCAGGTAATTTGGTGCCCTCCTCCTCTTCCTGTTTATTTGTCTTCATTTGTTGTCATTTTATCCGTTTGTTTCTGCCAAGTACCTTATGAGAAAAGACTCAACTAAATACTCAATTACTCAATACAATGTTTTGCTCCTGCAGAAAAAATTGAAGAGGATGAGAAGATATACAAGCTGAGAATAGAGGTTTTGTAAGTACAATCAAGAAGTCATCCTGACAAGTGTTACAGTAACATGGCTTTATACACAACATGTTCTAACCAGATATGGCCCCTACAACACTTCACTTCTTAACCTCTCTGTTTCCTCATCATTTTAAATTGTCCTGTCTTCTGTGTGTGATTTCCTCGAATCTGAGCTCATTTGAGCTGCTCATTCCCAATCATTTAACCCTCTGAGACCCACAATAGACCCATTTGTGTCTATTTTAGGGGGCTACAGGGGGTCTTTAGGGCGAGATAGCAGGTCAACAGTAGTGTGTCACACAGAAGTGGCGTACATCATCTGAAAGCTGGGAACCTGAAGATTAATTTGAGATGCAGTTCACTGTGTGTCAAGTTGTTCAAGTCATAAACCAGAAATAAACATGATTTAATTAATTTATTGATTATTCAAAATAAATTGTGAAAGTGTATAAGGGTTTAGAACATTATGATGGGCGTCCCCACGCTCTGTTATGTCTCATAAGTTGTTGCAGCAATTTTTGGGTTGATACCATTTGTTACAAAGATTTGGTACTAAATTTACCCATTTTTTTACCACTCGAGAATTGATAAAAATGACCAATAATCCCTCCAAAATACCACATTAAGACACCAAGACCTTGAGGAACACCACAAAAAAAGCCATTTGGTTTAAAAAACTTTTGACATCCTGAGATTTCTGCAAAAATTGCATTTTTCGGTGATTGGATGGCGAGCACTTCTCTTCTGGAAACTGCTCAGAAGCCCACTTATTGTCAATCTAGCTAGCAAAGCCATCCATCCTCTGAATGCTCTAGGTCTGTAGTTTGTGGTTGTAAAGTTCCATGAGGCTGTGATTATCCTAGAGGTCACCACAGGTCATTGTATACAGTGAGGTCAAGTTTCAAAAAATGGTCTCATTACAATGAAATGGCTACTATGGGGACTAACATCATCACACATGAATACAGTTGGATCATTGGATCCAAAAGAGATCCACATATGATATCTGTACCTTCACTCTAGCTCTAAAACTCAACCTGCTAGAGTCTCTGAAAGACAGGAAAGTCGGTCGGGATCGCCTGCGAGGGTTAAATTGTAATTGAAACATCATTCTTTCTCTCAATCTTCTTTATGCTGTTATTTAATTATTCTTCTGTCCGTTCTGTGTACAGGTATAAGGACAGGGAACACGATGCATCCATGTCAGTCTTGGATATTGGCTTGCTAACTGGCTTCACGGTTAACACAAAGGACCTGGACTTAGTAAGAACTTACAGATCCACTTATACCCACATACAGTTCACGAGTCAGTGTTTATGGTTCAGAGAAACAAAATGTTTTTTATGGTTTCGAAAGTTGTCTGACTGTGTGTGTTTGTGTGTAGTTGTCCAAAGGACGTGCTCGCACTATTGCAAAATATGAGATGAACACAGTCCTGTCAGAAAGAGGCTCGCTCATCATCTACCTGGACAAGGTAAGACATCACTGTTTCCTACCTCTATACTTTTCTCTCTGCCTTGTGCTTTGTGTATTTATCTCCATCTCACCTTTGTCCACAGGTTTCTCACACACGACCAGAGGAGATCACTTTTAGGCTCCATCAGAAGATGGAAGTGGGCGTCTTACAACCAGCTGCTGTGTCTGTCTATGAATACTATGACCGTGAGTCTCAGACACACTTAGGACCATATGATGCCTCCATGTACTTTGCTGACAGTGGATGTCCGAGTAGATAACACCATGGATAAGCAGGCATTATTACATTTTCAACGTATTTAATGTGCATTTTCTGATCACACATACCACAAATCTTTCTCTCCCATCGCAGAAACACGTTGTGTGAAGTTCTACCATCCAGAGAGGAGAGCTGGACAGCTACTGCGGCTCTGTAGAGGGGATGAATGCACATGTGCTGAAGGTAAACAGGATGATGTCAAACTGACCTAATTTCTCTACTGTAAACACAAAAACACAACACTTACAACATACAACCGTTTTCTCTCTCGCTGAGTTGTACTTCTTGTGATGGTGTGGTATACCACCAGTAAAGTGTTACATTTCAGATCTGGTGAAGGAGATGGTTGTGGAATTTGGTTTACAGTAACTCACCAGATTATAACGTAATCATTAGAATGTTCTGTCAGCGGCAACAAGCACCTGCAGGATCCTGTAGGATCAGAGCAACAGTCGCTAAAGAATAACTCGCGAACATATTTAAATTGTGACTAAGATACAGCCGCACTCATCCACACACACCCACATGTGCTTATTTAATCAAGTCATTGGTTGTGTATTCACTTTGTGCCGATTGTGTATTTCCAGAGAACTGCAGTATGCAGAAGAAGGACAAAGTCAACAATGATCAGCGCACAGCTAAGGTCTGTGAGAGTACACAGATCAGCAAAATAGACTTTGGTAAGAGAGTGTAAATGCACTGCATTTATGCAGCACTTTAATCCCAAAAATGTATGTGTTTGTGTGAGTAAGAGATTGAGAGAATCGGTGAGCAAGGAGCTAACAATCTGCAACTTGTCTGTCCTCAGCGTACAAAGTGAGACTGGAAGAGTTTACAGACGGCGTGTCCACTGACATTTACACAGTGCGGGTCCTGGAAGTCGTCAAAGAAGGTGGGTGTTTATCTTTGAACTGCCTAAAATGCACTACCCCATGATGTTTCTAAGGTGCCTTAAAGGTGAAGGTGACATAACAATTTCTCTTGTCTGCCTCTTTCTGACATTTCATGGGCACATTGACTCTCAATGCTGTTTCCAGTCAGACAGAAAAATGATTGATTGATGACTGATGAATGGTCATTTAAAGGAAAAGTTCAACATTTGGGGAAATGTGCTTTGCTTTCTTGCAGAGAGTTAGATGAGTGAGAAGACTGGTACCACTCACATGTTTGTAGGCCAAGTATAAAGCTACCACTAGCAGCCAGCCAAATTAGCTTGCCAGCAGACACTCCAGGAAGTTACTGGTCCTAGCCAAGTACAATAGTCCAGTACACCCCCTTAAAAGGTGAATTGTCATTTTTACGGTTATTTTTTTTTGTACAGATTGTACAAACAAAATTGGAGGTGCTGGTAGGTGTATTTTGTTACCTTTGGACAAAGCCAGGCTAACTGTTTCCAGTCTTCATGCTTAGCTCAGTTAGCTGGTTGTTGGCTGCATATTTACTATACATTCATGAGAGTGGTATCAATAACGGGCGTCAATCTAACCCTCGGCAAGAAAGTGAACAAGCGTATTTCCCAAAATGTCCAACTATTGGCATGATTCCACTGTGGCACTGGGAGTATGTGAGAATACAACACTAATATTTTGAACTGCACCTTTAGCTATGCATTTAATCCTTACCTTTTCTCTGTTCTATATTTTAATTACAGGAAATTTTGATGTGGGTCCTCTGAATAAACTGCGCACATTCCTCAGTTATCCGCACTGCAGGGAATCTTTAGATCTGGGGACAGGCAAAACCTACCTTATCATGGGCTCATCCAAAGACATTCAGAGAGATGACGAACATCAATCGTAAGTTTGTTCTTTGTGTGAAAGTCAATGTGTGTGGTGGGTGCCTTTAAAGGATTTTTACTGTTTCACTGCTTTCTGTTACTAAATCAAGTTACTCTTTCTTGTACTCTAGTTTTGCGTTACTGTTGATAGAGTCATTAAATGTACAGAAGGAGGGAGGAGGCTTGTGGTTTGTTATGTTCCAGCGGGTTACAGATGGCTAGTCACATGAAGAACCAATGTGTTTTTCACTTTGCTCTCCTCAGATACCAGTATGTACTCGGTGAGAGAACCTGGATCGAGTACTGGCCCATAGAAGCAGAGTGTCAAACTGAGGAACACCGACCTACCTGTTTGGGCATGGAGGAGATGGTCCAGCAGTACCAACTCTTTGGATGTCAGCAGTAGTGAAACGAAGGAAAAAGAAATAAAGTGTCAAATTGTTTTTATTTTGCATTGTTCTTATTATGTAAAACATTCACCGCTTTGGGATATGAGGGCTTACAATGTTGCACTATATTGATTAAAATGTAATTGTCTCAATCTCATTCTCTGTGTTTTATTCATTAACATTTAGTTAATGTTTGATTACTATTATGTTGGTTGCTGTATAGTAAACTTTGAGAAGTTCAACTAGAAGTAGAAGTTTAACCCCCTGAGACCCGTGGGATCGTGGGCAATCCTGACCGACTTTACTGTCTTTCAGAGGCTGTAGCAGGTTCAGTTTTAGAGCTAGAAGGTACAGATGTCATATGAAACTAAAAAACCTAAGGAATCCATTGGTACCAACCATGTGATGCTAGCATGTTGGGGGAGGAGGCTCAGTAACTCTCCAAAATTAGCATGGCCATTTTAAAAGGAGTCCTTTGACCTCTGACCTCAAGATATGTGAATGTAAATGGGTTCTATGGGTACCCACGAGTCTCCCCTTTACAGACATGCCCACTTTATGATAATCACATGCAGTTTGGGGCAAAAACATGCAGTTTTTTGCATGCAGTATAAAAGTGTTATTTTTGCCTATTCCAAAATGGTATTTGAATATTTCTGCATACTGGGGTCTTTGAATTACATAAATTGGGTATGACTGTAAGGCTGAGACATTTGTGGATCAAATGAGCCCAATTGTATTCATGTTTGATGATGTTAGTCCTCATAGTAGCCATTTCATATAGTGAGACCATTTTTTTAAAACTTGACCTCACCGTATAAAATGACCTGTGGTGACCTCTAGGGTAATCACAGTCTCATGAAACTTTACAGCCACAAACTAGAGACCTAGAGAATTCAGAGGATGGATGTCTTTCCTAGCTATATTGACAATAAGGAAGTTTCTGAGCCGTTTCCAGAACAGAAGTGCTCGCCATCCGATCGTAGAAAAATCCAATTCATGCAGAAATCTCAAAATGTCAAGAGTTTTTCATATCAAATGTGGTATGGTGTTCCTCGAGGTCTCTGTGTCTTAAAGTTGTATTTTGGAGGGATTTTTGATCATTTTAATCAAATCTGACCTTGAAACTCCAAAAAAACCCTGCCAGATACTTTGCCCATGCAGAAATTACTCAACCCGACTTTCACCCGACTAGTTGTCTGTGTGCATGTTCAATATGTTTGTTTATGTTTACACTGATTCAGCAGTCTCAGAATAAGAAGTATAAGTGACTCAAACAAGAAGAAAACAAAGGCGTCACATTAGAAAACATTAAAAGCTGTTTATCTATAATTTTTCAGTGACCTGTTCATTCGACTGTATGCTGAGAAGTTAGTCAACCATGTAAATGTGGTCCGGGCCCAACAGCAAGGCCGCAACTTAAAATACTAGTGTAGGGATTCTACTTTAGTAGGTTTTGGTTATTAGCAAATTAATTAATAAATAATAATAGAATTATTAATATTAATAAAGATTATCAATAAACATCAATAATAAACGGGGCACCACCCTGGAATCAGGGACCAATGACCAAAACGTTAATATAGTCTCATTATATAAGCTCAACTATCAATTTGGAACGTTGATTAATAATTAAATTAATAACTATAACCAAAATAGATAGTAAAGGTTGAAGGATATCGGAGTTCTTGACATAGCAGGTTGGCATTATTCAGTCTTGTGCAACATTAAAGAGACCAGCATGTATATTCCACAATCATTTATTTACAAGATAATAAAGGTTTAAAACACAATATTAATCTAACTAAATAACTAAACTAAACAAACCAAACGCAGTGTGTGTGTGTGTGTGTGTGAGAGAGAGAGAGGGGGGGGGAAACAAGATGGGTTCTTGTCTCAAAATGTCTGTATGGCCTACAAACAAAATGGGGAGCACTGTAAAACTACAAAGATGGCTGAATCAAAGATGGCGGAATCAAAGATGGCCGCCAGCATCTCATCACATGACCTCTTTGTTCTTCGGAACACATGTGCTCAGGAAGGACGGGGGGGGGGGTGATGTGGGGTTAAGATTATCTGAAGCTGTATGTTTATGTTTAACTAATTCACAGTTTCTGTATGTGATCTTAATGTGTGTTAGATATGCAGTGGGTTAGAAAAGATGGTTAGTTTGCATGCAAGACCTTGTCTATGTGAAGCATAAACTAAACACATCAGATGTGGCGAAGCCAGTTACCCAAAAATCAAATACAGATGAATCACCACAGTCAAACTCAATGAATAACATTAAACCAAATCAATACAGGTACATTCTAGAAATCAAAGTTTAACTGTCTTGCTCAGCAATGTGCGATTTCTAATGCTAAGGCCCAGTACGTTACCCCATGGAAGAACAGGGTTTGTAATTCCATGTGTTGAAGTTGTGGTTCCAAATCAAAGATGTCGTCTTTGCTGTGCAGATTGGTTAGCTTGGTGCTAACTCTCCAGTAGCTTGATAGCTTGAAGTTAGCTGGTGAAAGGCAGGCACTCGCGTCGTCCACCTTTTGGTTCCTTATGTTGTTATGACTGTTTCCTAACAGAACATAGAATCAGAGAGCAGAGCTGCTTCCGGTCTGGAGCGCAGCATCTCACCTCAAGCAGGGCAGCTTGTTGAGGAGAATGAGTAGAAATAGCTGTGGCTCACCTCTTGGGTGAGGAGGTGAAGAGGAAAGAGTGGTAAGAGAGGAGGAACAAAGAAATTCCTCTGGTTTTGTTCTGTGTGAATTTCACACCTAGGTGTGAAATGTTACTGTAGCCAATGAGGACTGAGATGAGTCCTGTGGTCAAGGATCATGTTACTGAGTTCATGAGGTCACTAGAAACCAGCCATCTGCTGGGTCCCTACACTAGTTACATTTAACTATGAATGATTTTACTTGGAGCCGACAACAGTCCTAGGAAATACTTAGAGCCTAGGACTATGATAGATTCAGGTTCTTTTAAAATCAGGTGAGCGGAGTTAAAAACCAGACAGAAGTCTATAGTCAAATTAAAACCAGATTCATTATAATTAAAATAACATGGGTCTAAATGAATGATCAATTTAAAGGCTAAAATGAATAAAATGCTACTAGCAGCAAGGTTAAAACCCTATAAAAAGTCCAGTCCAATCCAGCGATCCAGTCCAATCCAGTCCGGCTCTTTAATCCAGTCCATTCTAGCGGTCTAGTTCAGTGGCTCACCGTGTCCGTGTTTTGTCTCCTCCCGTACTCCTACCACACCGTCTTCGTCCGAAGCCCTGAAATAACAGAGACACCAGGACCAGTAGTGTGTTCCTCACTGCTTGGCTATCACCAACTCCAGCTACGAGCTTTCCTGGCCTGTCTCAGTGTGTACGCCACTCAAATGTACCAAAGGGTACTTACTATTTCTTGGAGCGGCAGGAGACCAACTGCCGACCAACGGTCCAAGTGGAGCTGCGTTGACGGACACGGTCTGCTGCATGACGTCACACAGGAACTCGCTGGTCACTGGGCTGGTAGGTAGTAGTCTTCAGGAGAGCCGTTGGTAGGAAGTAGTCTTCAGGAGAGCCGTTGGTAGGTAGTAGTCTTCAGGAGAGTCGTTGGTAGGTAGTAGTCTTCAGGAGAGCCGTTGGTAGGTAGTAGCCTTCAGGAGAGCCGTTGGTAGGTAGTAGTTGTCAGGAGAGCCGTTGGTAGGTAGTAGCCTTCAGGAGAGCCGTTGGTAGGTAGTAGTCTTCAGGAGAGCCGTTGGTAGGTAGCAGCCTTCAGGAGAGCCGTTGGTAGGTAGTAGTCTTCAGGAGAGCCGTTGGTAGGTAGTAGTCTTCAGGAGAGCCGTTGGTAGGTAGTAGTCGTCAGGAGAACCGTTGGTATGTAGTAGTGTTCAGGCGAGCCATTGGTAGGTAGTAGTCTTCAGGAGAGCCGTTGGTAGGTAGTAGTCTTCAGGAGAGCCGTTGGTATGTAGTAGTGTTCAGGAGAGCCGTTGGTAGGTAATAGTCGTCAGGAGAGCCGTTGGTAGGTAGTAGCCTTCAGGAGAGCCGTTGGTAGGTAGTAGCCGTCAGGAGAGCCGTTGGTAGGTAGTAGCCTTCAGGAGAGCCGTTGGTAGGTAGTAGCCTTCAGGAGAGCCGTTGGTAGGTATTAGTTGTCAGGAGAGCCGTTGGTAGGTAGTAGTCGTCAGGAGAGCCGTTGGTAGGTAATAGTCGTCAGGAGAGCCGTTGGTAGGTAGTAGCCTTCAGGAGAGCCGTTGGTAGGTAGTAGCCGTCAGGAGAGCCGTTGGTAGGTAGTAGCCTTCAGGAGAGCCGTTGGTAGGTAGTAGTCGTCAGGAGAGCCGTTGGTATGTAGTAGTGTTCAGGAGAGCTGTTGGTAGGTAGTAGTCGTCAGGAGAGCCGTTGGTAGGTAGTAGTCGTCAGGAGAGCCGTTGGTAGGTAGTAGTCTTCAGGAGAGCCGTTGGTAGGTAGTAGCCTTCAGGAGAGCCGTTGGTAGGTAGTAGCCTTCAGGAGAGCCGTTGGTAGGTAGTAGTTGTCAGGAGAGCCGTTGGTAGATAATAGTCGTCAGGAGAGCCGTTGGTAGGTAGTAGCCTTCAGGAGAGCCGTTGGTAGGTAGTAGTCGTCAGGAGAGCCGTTGGTAGGTAGTAGTCGTCAGGAGAGCCGTTGGTAGGTAGTAGCCGTCAGGAGAGCCGTTGGTAGGTAGTAGCCTTCAGGAGAGCCGTTGGTAGTTAATAGTCGTCAGGAGAGCCGTTGGTAGGTAGTAGCCTTCAGGAGAGCCGTTGGTAGGTAGTAGTCAGTATAATGTTTGTAACTTTTTACAGATATAAATCTACCGGGCCAGTATCCCATACGCCCTGGCATATGCGCGCTCGCGTGTGGCCAGAGTCTCTCCTCCTCTGCCTGCTTGCCTTCACTCACACAGCGTTCTCGCTGTCTCGCTCCACCTCCACACGTTCATGCGCGCTCACTGCACACTGCAGAAGAGTTAGTAGCTCTGATAATATCTAGTGAATGTACAGTTGACGTTTTTGCAGAAATAACTGCTGCAGCTCCTCCAGACCAACAGAGGTGCCCGTGTCTTGTGAAGTGACGGGGCTCCGCAGCGAGAAATGTTATCGTCTCTGACTGGGTGCAGGTGTCTCCTTGTGGGCGCAGTCGGGAGGCTGAAGCAGGAAAAGCCAACACTAGGATTAGCATTGATTCATGGAGAGACCTTCGTCTGATCAGCTAACATTACTGCCAAGCAGGGGAAATATAGAGTGATATTGTGGTTTTAGCTGACGTGTGTCATCTCACTGTTTTGAGTGATGCTCGTCCATGTCTATTTAGAGCTAGCACAAGCGCGAACCCGACGCTGACTTTCGTTGACTTAACGGTCACAGGTGTTGCTGTTAACAAGCATTTCTGATTCTTACAAACAGTCCTTTTAAAAGGTGAATTGTCATTTTTAAGCTTAATTTTTTTGTACGGATTATACAAACAAAATTGGAGGTGCTGGTAGGTGTATTTTGTTACCTTTGGACAAAGCCAGGCTAACTGTTTCCAGTCTTCATGCTAAGCTAAGTTAGCTGGTTGTTGGCTGCATATTTACTATACATTCATGAGAGTGGTATCAATAACGGGCGTCAATCTAACCCTCGGCAAGAAAGTGAACAAGAGTATTTCCCAAAATGTCCAACTATTGGCATGATTCCACTGTGGCACTGGGAGTATGTGAGAATACAGCACAAATATTTTGTACTGCACCTTTAGCTATGCATTTAACCCTTACTTTTTCTCTGTTCTATATTTTAATTACAGGAAATTTTGATGTGGGTCCTCTGAATAAACTGCGCACATTCCTCAGTTATCCGCACTGCAGGGAATCTTTAGATCTGGGGACAGGCAAAACCTACCTTATCATGGGCTCATCCTGAGCAAGCGTGAGCCCGACTCTGACTTTCATTGACTTAACGGCCACAGGTGTCGCTGTTAACAAGCAATTCTGAAAGTTACAAATAGTTCCTTTAAAAGGTCGGTGCACCTACAACACAACATGCAGGGATAAAACATGCAAAATAATTTAGAATAAAAACAACTATAAAACATGCAAAATAGAATAAAAACAACCAGAAAAAACATGCAGCATGAACAAGGCATTTTTGACCCTGTCATATAAACCCCTCATTGATGTTCTGTTGTTTATCTTTTTCCTCAGATCAGAGCTTATCGGAATTCAACGGTTTCTCAACTGCTGCTGGGAAATCATGTGTTTGTTTGTGGGGTGCAAGAGGAGGGGTGAGAGTGGATAAAAAGAGGGTGCTGCACAGCGACAGGCTACATTGACAGCGGATCAGGATCAGTTGAGGATGACTCTGTTGTGGCTGCTGGCCTCTGTGGCCTTCATCTCCCTGACTTCCCTAGCTGATGGAGCTGCATTGTAAGTAGACCAGCCTATACCTTTACCCCCTGTGCTTGAATTAATTGACAAAAGAAAACAGAGCTAAAATATACAGTTTGTTTGTTCATCTTCATAATATTCACATTGTTATTGGTTAAACTGTAATAGGAGCAACAATAATACTTGAGGTCCTCTGCATTTATATTACATTTAAAAAGTGTATGGATACAAATATTGTGTGTCTTACATAATGAGGGGCTGTAGTCCAGTTTGCACTTTGTGTCACAAGGTAATGTGGTGTTTCAAATGATGCCAGTAAATTGGCCTATATTTTGTTCAGAGTTTGCACAACGATGCATTACGCCAGACAGAGCAAGAGTCTAGAGCCATGATGAAATGTTTTGTTGATCCAGTGCTGGATCTTCATCAAGGTAATCAATAGATTACTTATTGTGTGTCCATGCCGGAGCTCATGGTCCTGAGAGCACATAGGGGGGGGGCAAGATAAACCTGAGGGGTCAGAAGACAAAAAATAACATTTCTGATGCCCAAAATTAGGTTTATTTTTCAGACTTCTGCTTTTGAAATACTGAGAAGGTCCCCCTCTTCGAGCACACAAAAATCTCACCAAAAAAAAGTCACACATGCCGTCGGTAAGGCCAATACCTGACGAGAGGTAAGAAGCACATTCATTTTAAAGAGTCATACACAAAAAAAAGTTTGGGAATTACTTCTCTAAGAGATCCACTCTTAAAACCCTTGGACAAATAAACACATAAACCTGTAAATCACGTGTTTAAACAGTGATAACCCTCCATTTTCACCAGACGTAAGCCTGTGGGGAGATCATGCGTTTGGTCGTGTGTGTGCGTGGACCTGTCTGTCTGTCCACGGCTAATCTTGTATAATACTGGACCCACCAGCCTATTATTTTTTTTTTCTCATTTATGACTTTTTGGTCAAGGACCTCTCATAGCTGCAGTGATTCAAAATTTGTAAAAAATATTTCATTGACTATTTTATACCATGATTGAAGGCATTTCCGGCAAACGGTTAGGCTAAAAACAAGCCTTATCTTAGTCTGTTGCCGGCCACATTTTGACCTTTGTCGTAGCTGAAAAACTGACATCCACAGAAATGTTTGGTCTCATTTTGAACCGGAGTATCTGCAGATTAATTCCATACCCGATATGTTACGATCCACTAAAGTTAGGCACGATACACGATGAATAAATCCCTGTTTTTGTTATCTTCCCCGCCATCTTGACTGTAAGGGAACCGGGAGGGACAATAGTGAGATCCAATTTCTTTGTTTGGGAGGGGAGAGGGAGACACACCTGGCGAAGATCTGCACTCTACTGAGTGCACTTTTTCCGACATGTGTGTCTTATAGTGCCTTAAATGCATAAAAAAAGACATGTTTGTCAGTACCTAAACAGCATGTGGTTCTTTCTGCACAGTGACTACACATTAATCTTCCTCTCTCATCGCTGCTCTGCAGGCAGGTGATGTCTGCCCCCAACTTGTTGCGGGTAGGAACAGCAGAAAACATCTTTGTGGAGTGTCAAGACTGCTCCGGTGCAAACATCCCGGTCGAAATCAGCGTGAGGAACCATCCAACCAAAAACAAAAGGCTGGCATTCACACCTGTGACACTTACCAGTGCAGACAACTTCCAGGCGCTCGGACAAATAACGGTAAATGAAATACTGTCACTGTATATGTTACTGTTACTTGGCTTCATTTTCTAACATGGCCACAAAGAATCTAGAAATGAATCCAGAAACACACATGATGTAGGTTACCCCTCCCTGCTCCTCATGCGCTGCTCGTGTCTCTTCATACTGGTTTCAGATCCCTGCTGGAGACTTCAGCAAGGATCCCAACATGAAGCAGTATGTGTACCTGCAAGCTCAGTTCCCTGACCGACTGCTGGAGAAAGTGGTCTTAGTGTCCTTCCAGTCCGGGTACATTTTCATCCAGACTGACAAGACCCTCTACACCCCCAACAGCAAAGGTGAGTTTTTTTTTTACATCAGTGTTGAAAAACACGCCTAATGTTTTTACATGGCTTTTTTTCCAAATTGAATGATTGTACTGTAAATTACAGTAAATGAACCCTTCCCTACACACAAGTGGAAATGGCCTAAAGTCAAAAAAGTTGTTTAACAGTCACATGACTCAAAATAGATACACCTTCCTTCAACCTTCAGCAGCAAAATTAACCTCTTCCCCTCTGTGTCAGTTCATTACAGGATGTTTGCACTGACGCCCCGTATGGAGCCAGTAGAGAGGGATGACGAAACCCAACCTGAAGCTTCTATTGCCATCGAGATTGTGGTATTGTATTTTACTTTTGATAAGCACAGAATTTAATGTAATATTATATAATCAGCTGTGACTGGGAGCAGGAAGCCTCTTGATGAGGTGATATCACAAATGCTTAACATTAGATAAGTTTGCTGCAAATGACCAAAATAACCAAAACACATCCACTGAACCTTGTGTCTGTTTTGTGTCTAGTAACACCTGTTAAAATGAATGCATGCCTCCCTCTAGTGGTTGAGTTGCACATTGAAGACAGTCTCTTCCTTCTTGGATTGTAGATAAAGGACATACATAAAATGTAGCATGGATTTAATAAAATAATTTGTAAACTGGCACTGCTCTCTGTTAATGATTGTTCAATATTGTTTATTTTTAGACCCCTGAAGGCATCATTTTACCAATTGATCCAGTCTCTTTGAAATCAGGGATGCACTCTGGAGATTTTCAACTCGCTGAAATTGTCAGGTTAGTATTTTATCTTATTTAAATAAAATTATCCACATTGTATATCTATACATTTTGTTGTTTAGTGAAATTACATTTTAACATTGATACAGTGAATTCAATTCAAAATATTAATACCTTAAATCTTTTAAGATTATGCATAGGCTATTTTATCATGTTTATGTTGTGTTTTCTACAATTAATTTCCATGTTTGTAATTTAGTGTTTGGACAACAACTTAAAAAAAATAATAGCCTACAGTGTATGAAGTGTGGAGACCCTTACAAAAAAGAAGTTTGTTCAAGTGTGCTATTACTATACTTCTTTTAAACTTAAAAAAGAGAGCATGTTTACTTTTAATGTACTTATCAGAGATATACTTCACAAAATTATACTTAAAAATCCTTAGCTTATACAGACAGCAGTATATAAATATACTTGGCAAGTATACAGAAGAGTCCAAGTATACTTGGAAATACTGAAAAATATACAGAAAGTACATTTGTCTAAGTACTATAAGTTAATTTAAAGAAAACTTAGAAGTATACTTGCAGTTAAAACTATTAAACTAGTAGTTTGCCCCTGTTTCCAGTCTTTATGCTAAGCTAAGCTAACTGGCTGCTGGCTCTACCTTCATATTTAGCATGCAGACATGAGAGTGGCAATAATCTTCTCATCTAAATTATAAATGGACAGACAAAATAGAAATGCATTTAATCCCTATGAACTATGAACTAAAACCAATCAGCCTAAAAGACATAAAACAAAGGTACTGCATCCGTTCTATCTAATGCAAAGCCAACCTGAAACCTTTAAACCTTTTCTTCTAAACTTCAGAGTTTCTGTAGTTCTCTATAAATGATAAGTTCTTTGCAGCAGCTCATTTGTGTAGGCCTATATCTCAATTTGTGTGACATAATAACTTCACGCAGTCCGAAGTCTAATTCCTGTTACCTTCAGTCTCTAAATTAATATATACAGTATATATTTTTTTGTTTGATTATTGAAATATGTGTTTGTGTGTGTGTTTAGTCCCGGACTGTGGAAGGTGGTGACGAAGTTCCACAGCAACCCACAGCAGAGCTTTTCTGCAGAGTTCGAGGTCAAAGAATATGGTGAGTCCTTCATTATCTTTACTTTTATTTAAATGTTATATAAACCTACAACATTCACTTATTTTTTACTGGACTGGACACAGAATAAACTTTTTTCAATTTTCCAGTGCTGCCCAGTTTTGAGGTTAAACTGACGCCTGTGAGCCCCTTCTTCTACGTGGACAGTGACGCCCTCACCGTCAACATCAAAGCTACGTAAGTGAAGGTTCTGTTGTCAAAGACCAGGTTTTATAGGTAGATTGATTGGAGGAGAAAATAAAGAGTGTTGTTCTGAGGTTGTGTTGGGGCTCTTGCTATTTTAGTTTGTGTCATTTGTGTTTTGTTTGTTTTTAATTGTTCTGTTTTGCTTCATTGTGGCTTAAACATGTCTTCCTCTTGTGGATTTAGGTATCTGTTTGGTGAAGAGGTGGATGGGACGGCCTACGTGGTGTTTGGGGTTATGCAAGACGGTCAAAAGAGGAGCTTTCCAGGTTCTCTTCAGAGAGTACAGGTGAACACATTCACACTTTTGATGTATTTGTATATGTTTTGTAAAAGTTATCTTTCAGAGGCTGTGGCAGGTTCAGTTTTAGAGCTAGAAGGTACAGATATATGAAACTAGAAAACCTAAGGAATCCATTGGTACCAACCATGTCAAGCTAGCATGTTGGGGTAGGAGGCTCAGTAATGCTCCAAAGTTTGGCAAAAAATTGGCATAGTGTTTTTCAAAGGGGTCCCTTGACCTCTGACCTCAAGATATGTGAATGAAAATGGGTTCTATGGGTACCCACGAGTCTCCCCTTTACAGACATGCCCACTTTATGATAATCACATGCAGTTTGGGGCAAGAACCAAACCCTTATTTATTATGGTGTTCCTCAAGGTCTTGGTGTCTTAAAGTGATATTTTGGAGGGATTATTTATCATTTTCATCAATTGTCAAGTGGTAACATTTTTTTAAATTTAGCACTAAATCTGTGTAACAAATGGTATGGACAAACTTAATGGGAATGGCCATCATAATGTTCTAAGCCCTTATACACTTCCACAATTTTATTTTAATTAATTAATTCATGTTGATATCTGGTTTATGACTAGAACAACTTGACACACAGTGCTGAGCTGCATCACAGATTAATCTTCAGGTTCCCAGCTTTCAGATGATGTACACCACTTCTATGTGACATCTACTGTTGACCTGCTATCTCCCCCTAAAGACCTCCTGTAGCTCCCTAAAAAAGACAGAAACAGGTCTATTGTGGTTCTCAGAGGACAGCAGTAAAGTACCTGAACCACTAACTGTATCACTGTACCACTATACTGTATTTCAAGATGCATTATTATATTATGTCACATTAGGTCCAGAGAGGTAGTGGAGAGGTCACACTGAAGAAAGAGCACATCACACAGACCTTCCCAAACATCGACGACCTGGTGGGGAGTTCCATATTTGTAGCTGTCAGTGTGCTGACGGAGAGCGGTAAGAAAGAAAGACTGTGTGTTTGGGCCTGTTCAGTATAATTGAAAAAAGAAAATAATGATATCAGGATACGTTTTTCTGGATTGTGAACAGATTAAAAAACAAACTCTTGTAATAAGTTTGTGTGTGAATGTGTTTGTGTTTCTGCATCAACTCACAGGTAGTGAAATGGTTGAGGCAGAGTTGAGAAGTATCCAGATTGTCACATCACCTTACACCATCAACTTCAAGAAAACGCCCAAATATTTCAAACCAGGAATTTCATTCGATGTTGCGGTAAGTACAATTGTTTACATTTACATAAACTGACAGCATATGTATGGCTTATGGCCTGGTACTTCCTGGCAACAAACAAAAAATGTTCTCAGACATAGAGGGGGATTATAAGAGGAAATTTATTTTAAAAAAAACATTATGTTTGTACTACAATTTGTGGGGTGAATATATGAAATGTTATAGATGAAGAAATTAAGCAAAGTAAAAATATAAATCCATTCAAGATGTATAAAATGTTTTAGAGAGGTACAGGGATGAGGAAGGGGCCTTGTCTCTCTCAGGACTGTGAAGCTCATTGTTGATGTTGTTGTTATTGTTTTTTACATTAAGATGATTATTTGTGTGTATATGTGATAAACATTAAGTTAATTGTTTAAGTTATAGAAAGGAGTAGGACCATATATAAGGTTTTACTTCTGCCTTTTCACACATACAATATTTATTTATTTAATTTATTTAGAATTTACTGTATATGTTTACTGTTATTTTATTGGTTATTCTTATTATTTGTTACATGTACGAAATAAATCAATATAATAAAATGGCTATATTTCTAAATCCTTCACTGAAAACATTTCATAACTGAAATATAGTTACTCTTTGAAAACACAAATGGCAGTATGTCCTAAATATAAAAGTCACATAATGTTTATTACGATATAAAGGCAGACATGTGAGATTCCAGAGAAAAAGAGAAATTCATCCATCAACAGTTTGGGTCGCCATAAACTACCTGAGTCATAAAACTTTGTGCACAGCACTAAAAACTAATCTAATAACATGAGTTTGACCTTAATAAGGTGTATTTTAATAAGACAGTTGGATGTTTTCTGATTGTTCAGCTGTTTGTGTCTCTGATGGCAGGTGGAAGTTGTGAATCCTGACGGCACTCCGGCACAAGGTGTTAGAGTGGTGGTCGATCCAGGACAGGTGCAGGACAACACCGCAGCCAATGGCATGGCGAGGCTTACCATCAATACAGAGACAAGCGACCTAAGACTGACAATCACCGTAAGTCTCTGAAATCTTTTACCCTTTTTGCATTATAGCCCAAATGGCCACTTAAACCTCCATTAATCGTCCATCCATTATCTGTAACCGATTATCCTATTCGGGTTCCCAGGGGGGTGGGGCTGGAGCCGATCCCTGCTGACATTGGGCGAAGGCGGGGTACACCCTGGACAGGTCGCCAGACTATCACAGGGCTGACACATAGAGACAGATAACCATTCACGCTCACATTCACACCTATGGCCAATTTAGAGTCAACAATTAAACTAACCTGCTTGTCTTTGGACTGTGGGAGGAAACCGGAGAACCCGGAGAAAACCCATGCTAAACTCCACACAGAAGGGCCCCAAGCCGGATTCAAACCTGCTTGCTATGAGGCGACAGTGCTAACCACTGCACCATCGTTCAGCCCCTACATTAATCAACATTTTTGATATTCATTTGAAGAGGTGAAATCGGTGAATGGTGAACTTCATCCTGTCAGTGTTATGACTTTTTGTCATTCTATTTAGCAATTTTATATTGCTAGGCAGAACTATGGCAGGCAAAGCCTCAATAAGTTAAGATAGGATAGACGTTGGACTTTTCAAGTATTATTTCAAGATTTTTATTGTCACGCCGGTTGTACAGGTACAAACGTGTGAAATACTTTTTGCTGGGAAGCTCCATTAAAATAATAAATTATATTACATTTACATTTACATTACAATTATAAAAGGAAATACTTTATACAAGGGCATATTAAGAACATATGTAAAATATTAAGAATATATATAGTATATACAGTATAGGATATATTTTTGTGTAAGAATGTGTCGAATGAATCATAGATTTAAAAGTCTGATGGCCTGGGGGAAAAAACTGTTCCTCAGTCTGCTGGTGTGAGTCCTGGGGGTCCTGTATCTTCTACCAGAGGGCAGGAGGGAGAACAGGCTGTTGTGGGGGTGTGTCGTGTCCTTAATGACCCTCAGGGACTTCCTGAGGCACCGCTGGGTGTGAAGCTCCTGCAGGCTGGGCAGCTGGCACCCGGTGATGTGTTGGGTCGAGCGCACCACCCTTTCCAGCGCCTTACGGTCCACGTTGGTGCAGCTGCTGTACCAGGTGGTGAAGCAGCCTGTCAGGAGGCTCTCTATGTTGCCCCGGTAGAAGTCCCTGAGGATTTATGGTTTCAGTCTGAAAGTCTTGAGTCGCCTCAGAGCGTACAGTCTCTGCTGGGTCTTCCTGACTACAGCGGTGGTGTGGGTGGCCCATGTCAAGTCCTTATGGATGTTGACACCCAGGTATTTAAAGGTGTCCACCCTCTCCACCGCTCTGCCGTTGATGGTGACTGGGGGGTGAGTGCAACCCCCCCTCCTGTAATCCACGATAACCTCCTTGGTCTTTGAGATGTTCAGGGAGAGGTGGTTGTTCTGACACCACTGTTCCAGGGTGGTCACCTCCTCCCTGTAAGCCGTCTCGTCGCCATGGGAGATCAACCCCACAACTGCTGTGTCGTCCGCAAACTTCACGATGGTGTTTGAAGCTCTTGTTGCCACACAGTCGTGGGTGTAGAGGGAGTACAGGAGGGGGCTGAGAACACAACCCTGTGGCGCTCCTGTGCTTAGAGTCATTGAAGTTGAGGTGAGGTTGTCGATTCTCACCACCTGGGGGCATCCCGTCAGGAAGTCCAGGATCCAGTCACACAGTCGTGTGTTCAGGCCCAGATCCTTGAGTTTACTGACGAGCCTGGAGGGCACTATGGTGTTGAACGCTGAGCTGTAATCCACGAACAGCATCCTCACATAGGTGTCCCTTCCTTCCAGGTGGGAGAGGGCGGTGTGTAGGACGTGGGCGATGGCGTCCTCTGTGCCTCTGTTTGGGCGGTATGCAAATTGTAGGGAGTCGAGTGTGGGGGGAAGCATGGGGCAGATGAGGGATTTAACCAGCTTCTCAAAACACTTGCTGATTATGGGGGTGAGGGCTATGGGGCGCCAGTCGTTTAAGCTGGTTACTTTTTGTTGTTTGGGGATGGGGATTATGGTGGTGGATTTGAAGCAGGTGGGGACAGTCCGGAGAGAGAGCGACAGGTTGAAAATTGTTGTGAAAACCCCCGCCAACTGGTGTGCGCAGGACTTCTGGACGCGTCCAGGAATGCCGTCTGGGCCGGCCGCTTTGCGGTATTCATACCTGTGTGTGTCTTTAATTGCAGGCAAAGACCAATGATCCTCGTATTTCACCTGACAAGCAAGCATCAGCCAACATGTCTGCTCACCCATATACCACTAAAAGCAACAACTACATCCACATAAGTAAGTTACATCTTGAAATAACATCAGATGAATAAAAACAAAGGTGGTGGCAGTGGCAAAGTATGCACCATGCGCTAAATCTTTTCTGCGTTCAGCACTCATCACAACATGTCGCATTTGCAGGTGTGGATGCAGCTGAGCTGGACCTAGGAGACAACCTGAAAATCAACCTCATCCTCAACAGGCAGGAAACACACGAGAATGATATCACATACCTGGTGAGAGGTGTTTTACACCTGTGCTTGTGTGCACATATGTAACTCTTTTTGTTGCGCCCCACGACTCATGTGTGATAAGTGCTGATGTAGAAATCTGTGTCCCTAGATCCTGAGCAGAGGTCAGCTGGTGAAAAGTGGCCGTTACAGGACAAGAGGTCAAGTACTGATTTCCCTGAGACTTCTCATTACCAAAGAAATGCTGCCGTCGTTCCGCATCATAGCCTACTACCATACAAATGACAATGTATTGGTATCAGACTCTGTTTGGATGGATGTCAAGGACTCCTGCATGGGCTCGGTGAGTCCCACAACACTGATGTAACGAAAAAGCAAACAAGACACGCATAACCTGATAAAGTTATTTGTATACTTCTCTGATATATTTTTATGTATGAAACAAATTAAAAACTGCACATCTCATTCACTGATTCACATTTAGCTGAGGCTGGAATCATCGAGACCCGCTCCATCCTATGAGCCTCGCAAGATGTTTGGTCTGAAGGTCACAGGAGATCCAGAGGCCACAGTGGGATTGGTGGCAGTTGACAAAGGCGTCTACGTCCTAAACAACAAGCACCGCCTCACCCAGAAAAAGGCAATTTCTTTATTTCATAATTATCTTTGAGAATATTTGAAATGGCTTATATTAAAAAGCTATGTATTAAAAACATTCACACATGTTAACTTTCAATTTTGTTAGCTTTTGGCTTAAAGTAATATCCGGTGTAAGTTTGTCCTGCAGCAAATACATTGCATTAGTAAATGTGTCTCATTCCTACCTGCTCAGGTGTGGGACCTTGTCGAGAAGCACGACACAGGCTGCACACCAGGTGGAGGGAAGGACGGTATGGGTGTGTTCTACGATGCCGGGCTGTTGTTTGAGTCCAGCACGGCTTCTGGTACTCCCTACAGACTAGGTGATGCTACTTTACCCTCCCCTTCTCTGAACATGCCTCTCTTTAGGCTCAATGAAATATCTCTAATTAGGAGAAGTGGGCACATGGACCTTTATTCATCGCATAAAGTCAAATGCTTTTATATAAGTAAGGATCTAGTGGTCAGTAGAAGATATGCATCTTAAAGGGTCTTTTCACCCAGATGACATTATTCTTGCTCCCCTTTGTCAGTATCTGGACAGGCAGATAGTTTCAGAGACACTGTTTCTGAAATCACTCGTTGCTGTGTAGTTTTTTTAATTCTTCAGTGCTGCGAGCACCACAAACAGAGAGCCAGAATCTCAAACAGATGTCTTACACTTTGGGCACATAAAACCAACACTATACCACTTGGGGTAAGTGAGATAATTTGGTTGAACCGACGCTTTGAGGCATTTCCATATTAACATTAACACTGGTCACTGCCACATGAGCTGATCATGATCCCTCCTGTTTGTTAGGGCTTTTAAAAGATGTTTTATTCTAATAAAGCATTTATACAATCTTTTAACATTTCAACAAATGAGGTGTGCAATTGTAGATCATATTTTCTCACACCCACACCCTGTCAATGTGTCCAACCAGATAAACCATCTCTAAAGCATCAACTAAACCACGCAAAACTCAAGTCTGGGTCCAACCTGTTAAAGATCTTGTCTGTGTTGCATTTCCAGAATTGAAATGTCCGGCCCCCAGCAGGAGGAAACGAGCCCCTACTGTAATGGATGTCACAACCAGCTTACGTAAGAACCACAGCTCTAAACTACCCAATAACCACATATTCAGTCACTCAGTTCAGGACTTTGGATTTTGACAATACTCATCTTTGCCATATTATGTATTAGTCTTTTCCTTCATTTCCCATTTAGTTTTTTAGTTTATTTGTTTTTCCTTATTCAAATCCTAATTGTTATTTTATTCTTGTACTCCATATTGTCTCACCTCTGTCCCTCCTCTACAACCCTCTTTCTTTCCAGTGAGTCAATATAACGACCAACTGCAGCGTGACTGTTGTTCGGAAGGCATGAGGCCTACCCTCCTCTCATACAGCTGTGAGAGGCGCGCCGAGTACATCCTTGATGGCGCAACCTGTGTCACTGCCTTCCTGCACTGCTGCAAGGAGATGGAAACCCAGCGATCTGAGAAGAAGGAGGATAGCCTCCTACTGGCTCGCAGTAAGAGACGGGGACAAGGGATGGGTGGTTACTATTCATGGTCATACTTACGAAACAATCAAAATGATAACCTTTTTAATGACACTTTAGGTGAGGAGGATGACAACAGTTACATGGACAGCAATGAAATTGTTTCTCGCACCAAGTTCCCTGAAAGTTGGCTGTGGTTAGATGTCCATCTGCCTGCTTGCCCTCGACAAACACCTAACTGGTGAGTAAACTGAAATATACACAGAAAAAATACACTGATAACTTCACACCGACACCACTAGGATTCAAAGGTACCTCTCAAAGTGTTGACACTTTTCTTTGTTTCAGTGACACCACATCATGGACGAAAAATGTTCCTTTGCAAGACTCGATCACAACCTGGCAGTTCACTGGCATTAGTCTGTCAAAAACTCACGGTGAGGATTCAGCGACTAAAATCTGTCATGTGTTTTAGTTGTGCCTCAAACCTTAAACCTGTATCATCCCTTAACACCTTTCTCTCTCTCTCTCCCTTTCTCTGTTTCATCACTTCTTTTTTAATCCCTCTCATCTTAAAGGAATCTGTGTTGGCGCTCCGTTAGAAGTGATTGTCCGAAAGGAATTCTTCATTGATCTCAGGCTGCCGTACTCTGCTGTCCGTGGAGAGCAGCTAGAAGTTAAGGCAATCCTCCACAACTACAGCCCCGATGATGTCACCGTAAGTCTGGGTTGCCCTGCTCTGGTGTTTTATGCCACAGACAATGAGGCCATGATATTTTTCTCAAAGAGTTTGCAACAAAAGAGCAAAAGCAACAGTAAATATTGGACCGACTTACAACGTGTGGCAAAAAAAGAGAATGAATCCTTTTCCATGGTGGTCGGTCTCAGAACTGGGGGAAACCTTACTGCAATATTTACAGTGTACCTTCAAGATCAAATTGATCCTATAGGAAACAATGTAAAGCATAAAATGTCTTCAAATTAGGGAAGCATCTTTGATCAACTACACATACTTCAATATCTTTTTTCCGTCTTTGTCCTGTTCTCAAGGTGCGTGTGGATCTGATTGAGAAGGAGCACGTGTGCAGCGCAGCTTCTAAGCGTGGGAAGTATCGCCAGGAGGTCAAAATTGGGCCCCAAACTACACGATCTATACCCTTCATCATTATTCCCATGAAAGATGGACTATACAGCATTGAGGTCAAAGCAGCTGTTAAAGATTCGTCGCTCCATGACGGAATCATGAAGATGCTGCGGGTAGTGGTAAGAGAAACGGGAAACGAATGGCGATCTCCTGTGTTAAAGTCAGTATAGGGAAACAGACATCTTTTGGGGCGTAACTTTGATGCAAATGTATACTGTATCAACTTTTCAACATAAACTGTAAATAAGAAAGATCGTTAACAAGCAAGCAATATTGTATTTCGTTACACACCAGCAGATAACGATTACTCAAAAATAGTTGTTGATATCTAACCTTTGTCCTAACTGTTGCTTTTCCAGCCTGAAGGTGTGCTGGTTAAATCTCCTCAGATTATAACTCTAGACCCCACTAAAAAAGGTGTAGGTGAGTTTACACATTAAACCGCTATATCATGTAGTAATTTGCTAATATTACATTTTTATCACTTGATAATTGATCCCCCAACGTGCCCACTGTTTATCCCTTTAGATGGTAAACAAGAAGAAACTCTCAACAGTGGAATTCCTAGGAAAGATTTGGTTCCAAACACACCTACGAGCACACAGATCTCTGTGACAGGTGAGATGTGATGATATATTTGGGCATGTTATGCGATATAGTGCCAGTTACAATGAACTCTGCATTGGTGTAAATTGTTATTGGTCTTATTGGGAAATGAATGACCACCTCACTGGTTGTGGGGGACCTTTGCATGTTTATTTAGTTAATAATGTTTAGTTTTTTTCTGTTTGTGTTTGTGCATGCAGGGAGAGAACAAGTTTCTTCACTGGTGGAGAACGCCGTTAGTGGGAACTCTATGGGTACTCTGATCTACCAGCCCTCAGGCTGCGGAGAGCAGAACATGTACCACATGACCCTGCCTGTCATTGCAGCCACATATTTGGACAAAACCAACCAGTGGGAAGCTGTGGGCTTTCAGAAACGTAACGAAGCCCTCCAACACATCAAGTACGGTAGGCTCACAGATGTGTTTATTAGCACACATACCAGAAATGTCATTGATGCCCCTCTGTGTGGGATTTTAAAGTTCCTGACGTGGCAGAAGTGGCATAAAAAAAAGAACAGCGTAGTAGACAGCAATGCATGCGATGCTACCCCTTCCCCACAGATCCAGGCTAGGGACACTGACAATTAATGGTCTGAATGCAACACATAGACTCATAGACTTTAGAAGTTTTCACCAGGATTGTCTTATAAAAACAAAAACGTATGCCGCCAGAATCATTTGAAAAATGCTATAATCACAGGAAAAAAATGTAAGAGGACTCCTCAAACTGGTTTTGTGTTTTTGTTTGTGTCCAGGCTACCAGAGCGAGCTTGCCTACCGAAAAAGTGATGGGTCTTATGCTGCGTTTCCCCATCGCCAAAGTAGCACCTGGTGAGGCATTCAAACATCTTTGAACTCATACATAATGGTTTCCACATCCTCCTATAACTTAACTTGACTGTGATGACAATATTGTGTATTTCATGTGCATATAAATGAAACTAAACTTCTCCTCTCCTCTCCTGTCTAAGGCTGACAGCCTATGTTGCCAAGGTGTTTGCCATGGCCAACAGTCTGGTGGCAGTGCAAAGCAAAGACATCTGTGACGCTGTTAAGTTTCTGATTCTCAACACGCAGCAACCTGACGGCTTGTTTAGAGAACTTGGACCGGTGATCCACGGAGAGCTGACTGTATGTGCACTGATTTCATAAACATTAATACTTCATCTTAGTGCTACAAAAGTAGCGAGATGAAAACAATTACATATCATTGACTGTAATCTATAATCTCTGTGTGTGCATGTGTAGGGTGATGTGAGCGGCGGAGATTCAGATGTCTCCATGACGGCCTTCTGCCTCATTGCCATGCAGGAGTCACGTACACTATGTACTGCAACTGTTAATGTGAGTAACTCATCTGCATATAATGTTTTCTTTTTTTCCCCCCTCACTGCATTTGTTTCTTCATTTACTGACTCCACACTAGTGATGGGCGAAATTGCAAAGTATCACTCTTAACTAGGGCTGTTAATCGATTCAAATATTTAATCGCGATTAATCGCATGATTGTCCATAGTTAATCGCGATTAATCACAAATTCATCGCACATTGTTTTAATCTGTTCAAAATGCACCTTAAAGGGAGATTTGTCAAGTATTTAATACTCTTATCAACATGGGAGTGGGAAAATATGCTTCTTTATGCAAATGTATGTATATATTTATTATTGAAAAGCATTTAACAACATAAAACAATGACAGATATTGTCTAGAAACCCTCACAGGTACTGCATTTAGCATAAAAAATATGCTCAAATCATAACATGGCAAACTGCAGCCCAACAAGCAACAACAGCTGTCAGTGTGTCAGTGTGCTGACTTGACTATGACTTGACCCAAACTGCATGTGGTTATCATACAGTGGGCATGTCTGTAAAGGGGAGACTCGTGGGTACCCAGAGAACCCATTTTTATTCACATATCTTGAGGTCAGAGGTCAAAAGACACCTTTGAAAATAGCCATGCCAGTTTTTCCTTGACAAAATTATTATTATATGTTATTTAGCCTCCTTCGCGATAAGCTAGTGTGACATGGTTGGATTCCTGAGGTTTTGTAGTTTCATTTGATGCCAGTATCTTCACTCTAGCTTTCAAACTGAGCCCGCTACAACCTACAAATCAGAAGTTGCATTAAACAAATTAGTGGCGTTAAAACAAATTTGCGTAAACGCGTTATCGCGTTAACTTTGACAGTCCTACTCTTAACACAATCCCATGCTGCTTCAGCAGGTGGACAGACCTGTTGTGTCTAGTTACAGTTGCTAAAGTAAAATTGGGAAATTGCTGTTCAAGGAGAAGGTTTAGTGAATGGTCAGTTGTGCTAAAATGATTCTTTCGAAGCATTTGACACATTCAAATTCAAAATGACATTTGATGCCAACCCTTAGTCTTGTATTTGTATGAAAGCATTAAATCCACACCCCAATAGTAACTGTAACTGACCGCGGCTCAGTCTAGCTCACAAGACACAGAAGAATGTAAGAGAGGGGACGATCCGGTCTATTGTCCCAGGATCAAATGTTTCCTGAACAGAATGGGATATTAAAAATAGATGGATCACTGTTATCTGGCTCTTCTCCCATTTCTACTAACTTTCTTCTCCTTCTGTCCAGAGTCTGCCAGGCAGTATCGACAAAGCAGTAGCCTATCTGGAAAGACGTCTGCCCAGCCTCACCAACCCATATGCTGTTGCTATGACGTCATATGCCCTGGCCAATGAAAACAAACTGAACCGCGAGATCCTCTACAGGTTTGCCTCCCCAGGTATTTCTGTAACATTAAATATTCCAAGATGATGTCTTGGGGAATTGTTAGTAAACTGAGCTTGTTCCAGGTAGAGCATACAGTAGTAATACAAAATATACTTGTGTGTCTTCCTCAGCGTTGTCCCACTGGCCGACACCTAAGGGGCATATTTACACACTGGAGGCCACAGCTTACGCTCTCCTCGCTCTGGTCAAGGCCAAGGTGAGCATGTGCCACATGTGTGTGTTTAACCAGGATGTCCTGCTACAGAAAACATACAACTGAATCCTCATCCATGCTGCCTCACTAACAGGGTAGAGGGTTTGGAAACAAAGTTAATGAAGCAATGAAATGTCGCTTACAGTAGCTTTTACACTTTTTAAATAACCATATTTGGCAAACATTATTGACCTTTTACACTACTGCTACCACTTCACAGAGCACTTCATGATTATCTCAATAGGTATTTGAAGGCATTCTTTTCTGTCTCACTTGCAATGGCTTAGTTATGACATAGTTATAAAAACAAGATACTGACTTGAACATCCTGCAAGGCATAATCACACAATAATAACACACATTTGACAAAAACAGATTATTTGTGATTGATTGCTTTTATCAGGCAAGTTTCAAGTAGCTGCTGTTTGATGGTGCCATAATAGGGAAACTATATGGTAGGTTTTGGAAACTTACAGGTTACAATCTAAAATGTAACTGTACCAGAATCAGGAGTTCTCTCTATTTTCACTAAAGCTGTTTTATAAATGCAAATGCACAGTCAACCACAGACAATTTCAACCATTTACTTGCCTTCTGTTAATAAAGGCCTATGAAGACGCCAGACCTATTGTGAGATGGTTCAACCAACAGCGGAAGGTGGGCGGAGGCTATGGATCAACTCAGGTAACACAGACCCTTCTCTCCATCTTATGTTTACTTATAACCTGTTTACTGTATGTCTAAGTCTTGTTTTCTCCCCCTCACTCGTTTTGTCTCTAGGCTACCATAATAGTGTACCAGGCTATAGCAGAGTACTGGTCCAGCGCTAGAGAACCAGAGTATGATCTGAATGTGGACATCTTGTTGCCGGGCAGGTCAAGGCCTGACAAGTACAACTTCAACATCAACAACCACTACGCCACCAGAACATCTAAAGTGAGCGCACACACAAACAGACTCCCAGTGGTTCATTAACATCATCAGTCCTGTTGTTTTCTGTATGTTTCTTCTGCTGATCCCTGACTGTGTGTGTGTGTTTGTGTGCGTATTTAAATTCCCACAGATCAATGACATAAACCAGAACGTGAAAGTGACCGCCACGGGTTCAGGAGAAGCAACGGTGACAGTAAGTACAATATGTTTTTATATTCTTCTATATATTTATCATCTGTTGATTACTGATGTGTGCTTTTTGAATCTCAGATACAACCAAATACATTTTTATACTAGACAGATGTCTATTAGTTTATCACATATTAAGATGCACTTTTGTCTATGTGACAGATGGTGTCGCTGTATTACGCTATGCCTAAAGAAAAGGAGAGTGACTGTCAGAAGTTTAACATGTCAGTGCAGCTCAGCACAGGTAATTTGGTGCCCTCCTCCTCTTCCTGTTTATTTGTCTTCATTTGTTGTCATTTTATCCGTTTGTTTCTGCCAAGTACCTTATGAGAAAAGACTCAACTAAATACTCAGTTACTCAATACAATGTTTTGCTCCTGCAGAAAAAATTGAGGAGGATGAGAAGATATACAAGCTGAGAATAGAGGTTTTGTAAGTACAATCAAGAAGTCATCCTGACAAGTGTTACAGTAACATGGCTTTATACACAACATGTTCTAACCAGATATGGCCCCTACAACACTTCACTTCTTAACCTCTCTGTATCCTCATCATTTTAAATTGTCCTGCCTTCTGTGTGTGATTTCCTCGAATTTGAGCTCATTTGAGCTGCTCATTCCCAATCATTTAACCCTCTGAGACCCACAATAGACCCATTTGTGTCTATTTTAGGGGGCTACAGAGGGTCTTTAGGGGGATATAGCAGGTCAACAGTAGTGTGTCACACAGAAGTGGTGTACATCATCTGAAAGCTGGGAACCTGAAGATTAATTTGAGATGCAGTTCACTGTGTGTCAAGTTATTCTAGTCATAAACCAGAAATAAACATGATTTAATTCATTTATTGATTATTCAAAATAAATTGTGAAAGTGTATAAGGGTTTAGAACATTATGATGGGCGTCCCCACGCTCTATTATGTCTCATAAGTTGTTGCAGCAATTTTTGGATTGATACCATTTGTTACACAGATTTGGTGCTAAATTTAACCATTTTTTTACCACTCGAGAATTGATAAAAATGATCAATAATCCCTCCAAAATACCACATTAAGACACCAAGACCTTGAAGAACACCACAGAAAAAGCCATTTGGTTTCAAAAACTTTTGACATCCTGAGATTTCTGCAAAAATTGCATTTTTCGGTGATTGGATGGCGAGCACTTCTCTTCTAGAAACTGCTCAGAAGCCCACTTATTGTCAATCTAGCTAGGCCATCCATCCTCTAAATGTTGTAGGTCTGTAGTTTGTGGTTGTAAAGTTCCATGAGGCTGTGATTATCCTAGAGGTCACCACAGGTCATTTTATACAGTGAGGTCAAGTTTTAAAAAATGGTCTCATTACAATGAAATGGCTACTATGGAGACTAACATCATCACAATTGAATACAATTGGATCATTGGATCCAAACGAGATCCACATATGATATCTGTACCTTCACTCTAGCTCTAAAACTGAACCTGCTAGAGTCCGTGAAAGACAGGAAAGTCGGTCGGCATCGCCCGCGAGGGTTTAATTGTATTTGAAACATCATTCTTTCTCTCAATCTTCTTTATGCTGTTATTTAATTATTCTTCTGTCCGTTCTGTGTACAGGTATAAGGACAGGGAGCACGATGCATCAATGTCAATCTTGGATATTGGCTTGCTAACTGGCTTCACGGTTAACACAAAGGACCTGGACTTAGTAAGAACTTACAGATCCACTTATACCCACATACAGTTCACAAGTCAGTGTTTATGGTTCAGAGAAACAAAATGTTTTTTATGGTTTCGAAAGTTGTCTGACTGTGTGTGTTTGTGTGTAGTTGTCCAAAGGACGTGCTCGCACTATTGCAAAATATGAGATGAACACAGTCCTGTCAGAAAGAGGCTCGCTCATCATCTACCTGGACAAGGTAAGACATCATTGTTTCCTACCTCTATACTTTTCTCTCTGCCTTGTTCTTTGTGTATTTATCTCCATCTCACCTCTGTCCACAGGTTTCTCACACACGACCAGAGGAGATCACTTTTAGGCTCCATCAGAAGATGGAAGTGGGCGTCTTACAACCAGCTGTTGTGTCTGTCTATGAATACTATGACCGTGAGTCTCAGACACACTTAGGAACATATGATGCCTCCATGTACTTTGCTGACAGTGGATGTCCGAGTAGATAACACCATGGATAAGCAGGCATTACTACATTTTCAACGTATTTAATGTGCATTTTCTGATCACACATACCACAAATCTTTCTCTCCCATCGCAGAAACACGTTGTGTGAAGTTCTACCATCCAGAGAGGAGAGCTGGACAGCTACTGCGGCTCTGTAGAGGGGATGAATGCACATGTGCTGAAGGTAAACAGGATGATGTCAAACTGACCTAATTTCTCTACTGTAAACACAAAAACACAACACTTACAACCGTTTTCTCTCTCGCTGAGCTGTACTCCTTGTGATGGTGTGGTACACCACCAATAAAGTGTTACATTTCAGATCTGGTGAAGGAGATGGTGGTGGAATTTGGTTTACAGTAACTCACCAGATTATAACGTAATCATTAGAATGTTCTGTCAGTGGCAACAAGCACCTGCAGGATCCTGTAGGATCAGAGCAGCAGTCGCTAAAGAATAACTCGCAAACATATTTAAATTGTGACTAAGATACAGCCGCACTCATCCACACACACCCACATGTGCTTATTTAATCAAGTCATTAGTTGTGTATTCACTTTGTGCCGATTGTGTATTTCCAGAGAACTGCAGTATGCAGAAGAAGGACAAAGTCAACAATGATCAGCGCACAGCTAAGGTCTGTGAGAGTACACAGATCAGCAAAATAGACTTTGGTAAGAGAGTGTAAATGCACTGCATTTATGTAGCACTTTAATCCCAAAAATGTATGTGTTTGTGTGAGTAAGAGATTGAGAGAATCGGTGAGCAAGGGAGCTAACAATCTGCAACTTGTCTGTCCTCAGCGTACAAAGTGAGACTGGAAGAGTTTACAGACGTCGTGTCCACTGACATTTACACAGTGCGGGTCCTGGAAGTCGTCAAAGAAGGTGGGTGTTTATCTTTGAACTGCCTAAAATGCACTACCCCATGATGTTTCTAAGGTGCCCTAAAGGTGAAGGTGACATAACAATTTCTCTTGTCTGCCTCTTTCTGACATTTCATGGGCACATTGAATCTCAATGCTGTTTCCAGTCAGACAGAAAAATGATTGATTTATGGTCATTTAAAGGAAAAGTTCAACATTTTGGGAAATGTGCTTATTTGCTTTTTGCAGAGAGTTAGATGAGTGAGAAGACTGGTACCACTCACATGTTTGTAGGCGAAGTATAAAGCTACCACTAGCAGCCAGCCAAATTAGCTTGCCAGCAGACACTCCAGGAAGTTACTGGTCCTAGCCAAGTACAATAGTCCAGTACACCTCCTTAAAAGGTGAATTGTCATTTTTACGCTTAATTTTTTTGTACAGATTGTACAAACAAAATTGGAGGTGCTGGTAGGTGTATTTTGTTACCTTTGGACAAAGCCAGGCTAACTGTTTCCAGTCTTCATGCTAAGCTCAGTTAGCTGGTTGTTGGCTGCATATTTACTATACATTCATGAGAGTGGTATCAATAACGGGCGTCAATCTAACCCTCGGCAAGAAAGTGAACAAGCGTATTTCCCAAAATGTCCAACTATTGGCATGCTTCCACTGTGGCACTGGGAGTATGTGAGAATACAGCACTAATATTTTGTACTGCACCTTTAGCTATGCATTTAATCCTTACCTTTTCTCTGTTCTATATTTTAATTACAGGAAATTTTGATGTGGGTCCTCTGAATAAACTGCGCACATTCCTCAGTTATCCGCACTGCAGGGAATCTTTAGATCTGGGGACAGGCAAAACCTACCTTATCATGGGCTCATCCAAAGATATTCAGAGAGATGACGAACATCAATCGTAAGTTTGTTCTTTGTGTGAAAGTCAATGTGTGTGGTGGGTGCCTTTTAAGGATTTTTACTGTTTCACTGCTTTCTGTTACTAAATCAAGTTACTCTTTCTTGTACTCTAGTTTTGCGTTACTGTTGATAGAGTCATTAAATGTACAGAAGGAGGGAGGAGGCTTGTGTTTTGTTATGTTCCAGCGGGTTACAGATGGCTGGTCACATGAAGAACCAATGTGTGTTTCACTTTGCTCTCCTCAGATACCAGTATGTACTCGGTGAGAGAACCTGGATCGAGTACTGGCCCATAGAAGCAGAGTGTCAAACTGAGGAACACCGACCTACCTGTTTGGGCATGGAGGAGATGGTCCAGCAGTACCAACTCTTTGGATGTCAGCAGTAGTGAAACGAAGGAAAAAGAAATAAAGTGTCAAATTGTTTTCATTTTGCATTGTTCTTATTATGTAAAACATTCACCGCTTTGGGATATGAGGGCTTACAATGTTGCACTACATTGATTAAAATGTAATTGTCTCAATCTCATTCTCTGTGTTTTATTCATTAACATTTGGTTAATGTTTGATTAATATTATGTTGGTTGCTGTATAGTAAACTTTGAGAAGTTCAACTAGAAGTAGAAGTTTAACCCCCTGAGACCTGTGGGATCGCGGGCAATCCTGACCGACTTTACTGTCTTTCAGAGGCTGTAGCAGGTTCAGTTTTAGAGCTAGAAGGTACAGATATCATATGAAACTAAAAAACCTAAGGAATCCATTGGTACCAACCATGTGATGCTAGCATGTTGGGAGAGGAGGCTCAGTAACTCTCCAAAATTGTCATGGCCATTTTCAAAGGAGTCCCTTGACCTCTGACCTCAAGATATGTTAATCAAAATAGGTTGTGGTCTTCAGGAGAGCTGTTGGTAGGTAGTAGTCTTCAGGAGAGCCGTTGGTAGGTAGTAATTGTCAGGAGAGCCGTTGGTAGGTAGTAGTCTTCAGGAGAGCCATTCTGCCGTCCCTAGACTGTTTCTCTGACTGAAGAACCCCCTTCTGCTGCGAGCCACTCTCTCCTTTTCTCCTCTCAGTCTGTGTCGCATCTCGCTAATTGCAGGCGCTCCGCCACACCTGTCGCTCCTCCCGTAATCAGTCTCCTTGATTGGAGGTGTGGCTGTCCATGGGTAATAACTTCTTCTTCTTCTTCTTTGGTGTTTATTGGTGGTTGGCAAACCATCTTATAGGTGCATTACCGCCACCTACTGGACTGGAGTGTGGAGCAGTAGATTGGCAGGAAAAAAATTAAAAATTAAATTAAAAATTAAAAATAAATACAAAACAATAAATTAATAATTATTAATAATAATTACAATAATAATATAAATTAAATTCTCTCCATTATTCCTGTTGCCCTTAAGTAATTAATTAGAAGATTATGTACTTTCTTAGATGTCTTTCCTAGCAGATTCCCCATTGTAACATTTCCATCATTTACTCTTGATATCAATTCCCTTCTTTCTTCGTCATATTTGTTGCACTCTATAAGAACATGTTTGACATTTTCCTGTTTATTACAGTGTGTGCATTAGTCCAGTTGGGTGCTTTCCTATTCTATGATGGGTTATAACTCCAGTTCATGACATCTTAAAAACACACTTCAATCCACGTATTAAAAACAACCGAAACAAGCAAAGGTCTGTGCACCTACAACACAACATGCAGGGATAAAACATGCAAAATAATTTGGAATAAAAACAACCACAAATCATGCACCATGAACAAGGCATTTTTGACCCTGTCACATAAACCCCTCATTGATTTTCTATTGTTTATCTTTTTCCTCAAAGCAGAGCATATCAGAATTCAACAGTTTCTCAACTGCTGCTGGGAAATCATGTGTTTGTTTTTGTTAATACCTGTGTACAGAAAGGGAAAGTGGGGTGCAGGAGGAGGGGTAAGAGTGGATAAAAAGAGGGTGCTGCACAGCAACAGGCTACATTGACAGCGGATCAGGATCAGTTGAGGATGACTCTGCTGTGGCTGCTGGCCTCTGTGGCCTTTGTCTCCCTGACTTCTCTAGCTGATGGAGCTGCATTGTAAGTAGACCAGCCTATTGAATTAACTGACAAAAAAAACAGAGCTAAAATATACAGTTTGTTTGTTCATTTCATAATATTCACATTGTTATTGGTTAAACTGTAATATGAGCAACAACAATACCTGAGGTCCTCTGCATTTATATTACATTTAAAAAGTGTATGGATACAAATATTGTGTGTCTTACATAATGAGGTGCTGTAGTCCAGTTTGCGCTTTGTGTCACAAGGCAATGTGGTGTTTCAAATGATGCCAGTAAATTGGCCTAAACTTTGTTCAGAGTTTGCACAACGATGCATTACGCCAGACAGAGCAAGAGTCTAGAGCCATGATGAAATGTTTTGTTGATCCAGTGCTGGATATTCATCAAGGTAATCAATAGATTACTCATTGCGTGTCCATGCCGGAGGTCATGATCCTGAGAGCACATAGGGGGGAGGCAAGATAAACCTGAGGGGTCAGAAGACAAAAAATAACATTTCTGATGCACAAAATTAGGTTTATTTTTCAGACTTCTGCTTTTGAAATACTAAGAAGGTCCCCCTCTTCGAGCACACAAAAATCTCGCCAGAAAAAAGTCACATTCATGTCCTCTTTAAGGCCAATACCTGACAAGAGGTAACAAGCACATTCATTTTAAAGAGTCATACACAAAAAAAAGTTTGGGAATCACTTCTCTAAGAGATCCACTCTTAAAACCCTTGCACAAATAAACACATAAACCTGTAAATCACGTGTTTAAACAGTGATAACCCTCCATTATTATCTCCGCCAGACGTAAGCCTGTGGGGAGATCATGCGTTTGGTCGTGTGTGTGCATGGACCTGTCTGTCTGTCCACGGCTAATCTTGTATACTACTGGACCATCAGCCTATTATTTTTTTGTGCTCATTTATGGCTTTGTGCTCAAGGACCTCTTGTAGTTGCGGTGATTCACAATTTGAAAAAGCTATTTCATTGACTATTTTATACCATGATTGAAGGCATTTCCGGCAAACGGCTAGGCTAAAAACAAGCCTTATCTTAGTCTGTTGCCGGCCACATTTTGACCTTTGTCGTAGCTGAAAAACTGACATCCACAGAAATGTTTGGTCTCATTTTGAACCGGAGTATCTGCAGATTAATTATATACTCGATATGTTATGATCCACTAAAGTTAGGCATGATACACGAGGAATAAATCCCTGTTTTTGTTATCTTCCCCGCCATCTTGACCGTAAGGGAACCGGGAGGGACAATAGTGAGATCCAACTTCTTTGTTTGGGAGGGGAGAGGGAGACACACCTGGCAGAGATCTGCACTCTACTGAGTGCACTTTTTCCGACGTGTGTTTTTTATAGTGCCTTAAATGCATAAAAAAACATGTTTGTCAGTACCTAAACAGCATGTGGTTCTTTCTGCACAGTGACTACACATTAATCTTTCTCTCTCATCGCTGCTCTGCAGGCAGGTGATGTCTTCCCCCAACTTGTTGAGGGTAGGAACAGCAGAAAACATCTTTGTGGAGTGTCAAGACTGCTCCGTTGTAGACATCCCGGTCGAAATCAGCGTGAGGAACCATCCAACCAAAAACAAAAGGCTGGTATTCACATCTGTGAACCTTACCAGTGCAAACAACTTCCAGGCGCTCGGACAAATAACGGTAAATGAAATACTGTCACTGTATATGTTACTGTTACTTCATTTTCTAACACGGCCACAAAGAATCTAGAAATGAATCCAGAAACGCACATGATGTAAGTTACCCCACCCTGCTCCTCATGTGCTGTTCGTGTCTCTTTATACTGGTTTCAGATCCCTGCTGGAGACTTCAGCAAGGATCCCAACATGAAGCAGTATGTGAACCTGCAAGCACAGTTCCCTGACCGACTGCTGGAGAAAGTGGTCTTAGTGTCCTTCCAGTCCGGGTACATTTTCATCCAGACTGACAAGACCCTCTACACCCCCAACAGCAAAGGTGAGTTTATTTCTACACAGTGCTGAAAAACACGCCTATTTCTGTGACAATGTCTTTACATGGCTTTTTTTCCAAATTGAATGATTGTACTGTAAATTACAGTAAATGAACCCTTCCCTACACACAAGTGGAAATGGCCTAAAGTCAAAAAAGTTCATTAACAGTCACATGACTCAAAATAGATACACCTTCCTTCAACCTTCAGCAGCAAAATTAACCTGTTCCCTTCTCTGTGTCAGTTCATTACAGGATGTTTGCACTGACGCCCCTTATGGAGCCAGTAGAGAGGGATGACGAAACCCAACTTAAAGCTTCTATTGCCATCGAGATTGTGGTATTGTATTTAATTAAGCACAGAATTTAATGTAATATTATACAATCAGCTGTGACTGGGAGCAGGAAGCCTCTTGATGAGGTGATATCACAAATGCTTAACAGTAGATAAGTTTGCTGCAAATGATCAAAATAACCAAAACACATCCACTGAACCTTGTGTCTGTTTTGTGTCTAGTAACACCTGTCCTACCACTTACTGTTAAAATGAATGCATGCCTCCCTCTAGTGGTTGAGTTGCACATTGTAGACAGTCTCTTCCGTCTTAGATTGTAGATAAAGGACATACATAAAATGTAGCATGGATTTAATAAATTAATTTGTAAACTGGCACTGCTCTCTATTAATGATTGTTCAATATTGTTTATTTGTAGACCCCTGAAGGCATCATTTTACCAATTGATCCAGTCTCTTTGAAATCAGGGATGCACTCTGGAGATTTCCAACTCGCTGAAGTTGTCAGGTTAGTATTTTATCTTATTTAAATAAAATTGTCCACATTGAATATCTATACATTTTGTACATTTCAACATGGATAAAGTGAATTCAATTCAAAATATCCATCCATCCATCCATTTTCAACCTCTTATCCGGGATCGGGTCGCGGGGGCAACAGCTCCAGCAGGGGACCCCAAACTTCCCTTTCCCGGGCCACATTAACCAGCTCTGACTGGGGGATCCCAAGGCGTTCCCAGGGCAGTGTGGAGATATAATCTCTCCACCTAGTCCTGGGTCTTCCCCGTGGTCTCCTCCCAGCTGGTCGTTCCTGGAACACCTCCCTAGGGAGGCGCCCAGGGGGCATCCGTACTAGATGCCCGAACCACCTCAACTGACTCCTTCCGACGCAAAGGAGCAGCGGCTCTACTCCGAGTCCCTCACGGATGACTGAGCTTCTCACCCTATCTCTAAGAGAGACGCCAGCCACCCTCCTGAGGAAACCCATTTCGGCCGCCTGTACCCGTGACCTCGTTCTTTCGGTCATGACCCAGTCCTCATGACCATGGATGAGAGTAGGAACGAAGATTGACCGGTAGATCGAGAGATTTGCCTTCCGGCTCAGCTCTCTTTTCGTCACAATGGTGCGGTAAAGCGAATGCAATACCGCCCCCGCTGCTCCGATTCTCCAACCAATCTCAAGTTCCATAGTCCCCTCACTCGCGAACAAGACCCCGAGATACTTGAACTCCTTCACTTGGGGTAAGGACTCATTCCCTACCCGCAGTAGGCAATCCATCGGTTTCCTGCTGAGAACCATGGCCTCAGATTTAGAGGTACTGATACTCATCCCAACCGCTTCACACTTGGCTGCAAACTGATCCAGTGAGTGCTGGAGGTTGCAGACCGATGATGCTAACAGGACCACATCATCTGCAAAAAGCAGCGATGAGATCCTCAGCACACCGAACTGGGAACCCACCTCCCCCCGACCACGCCTCGATATCCTGTCCGTGAATATCACGAACAGGATTGGTGACAAAGCGCAGCCCTGGCGGAGGCCAACCCCCACCGGAAACGAGTCCGACTTGTTGCCGAGGACCCGAACACAGCTCTCGCTTTGGGCGTACAGGGATTGGATGGCCCTGAGAAGTGCCCCCCTCACCCCATATTCCCGCAGCACCCCCCACAGTATCTCCCAGGGGACCCGGTCATACGCCTTCTCCAAGTCCACAAAACACATGTAGACTGGATAGGCATACTCTCAGGCCCCCTCCAGGATCCTTGCGAGAGTGAAGAGCTGGTCCATTGTTCCACGGCCAGGACGGAATCCGCATTGTTCCTCTTCCATCCGAGGTTCGACTATCGGCCGAACCCTCCTTTCCAGCACCCTGGAGTAGACTTTACCAGGGAGGCTGAGTAGTGTGATACCCCTGTAATTGGAACACACTCTCTGGTCCCCCTTTTTGAACAGGGGAACCACCACCCCGGTCTGCCACTCCTTAGGCACTGTCACCGACTTCCACGCAGTGTTGAAGAGACGTGTCATCCAAGACAGCCCCTCCACACCCAGAGCCTTCAGCATTTCTGGACGGATCTCATCAATCCCCGGGGCTTTGCCACTGTGGAGTTGTTTGACTACCTCAGTGACTTCCACCAGGGTAATTGATGATGGTCCCCCATCAGCTTCCAGCTCTGCCTCTACAATAGAGGGCGTATTGGTCGGATTCAGGAGTTCCTCAAAGTGCTCCTTCCACCGCCCGATTACCTCCTCAGTCGAGGTCAACAGTGTCCCATCCTTACTGTACACAGCTTGGATGGTTCCCCGTTTCCCCCTCCTGAGGTGCCGGACGGTTTTCCAGAAGCACTTTGGTGCCGACCGAAACACCTTCTCCATGGCTTCTTTGAACTCCTCCCACACCCGCTGCTTTGCCTCCGTCACGGCAGTGGCTGCTGCTCTTCGGGCCTGTCAGTACCTTGCAACTGAGTCCTCCGAGATAACATATCCCAGAAGGCCTCCTTCTTCAGTCGGATGGCTTCCCTGACCACCGGTGTCCACCACGGTGTTCGAGGGTTGCCGCCCCTTGAGGCACCTAAGAGCTTAAAACCGCAGCTCACCGCTGCAGTTTATGCAGTGTTTATGAATGTGTTGTTATGTTTTTGAGGGGATACAGTGAAATCAATCACACTAAGTGTAATGATGCAGTGTCGGGGACTTAAGATGATGTCTTTAAATGTTGATGGTTTGGGTAATCCAATTAAGAGGGCAAAAGTCATGTCTAAATTGAAAAAAGAGAAAATGCATATTATTTTTTTTACAAGAAACCTATTTATCGTGACAAGAGCACGAAAAATTTAAAAGATTTGGATACAAAAACACATATTATAGCTCACATACTTGTAGTCATAAAAGAGGAGTGGCAATCTTGATATCAAACTCAGTTAAATTAGAAATTTTTAAAGAAATAAAAGACAAAGAAGGGAGGTATATCATAGTAAAGGGCAAAGTTGATAATAATATCTTGATGCTGGTAAATATCTATGCGCCCCCTGATAGTGATAAACATTTTTTCAAATCCCTATTTGATATTATTGCAATGGAAGCAGAAGGAATTTTTATATGCGGGGGGGATCTGAATGTAGTATTGAATCATAGTCTTGATACGACAAGCAAAAAGAAGAATAAGAACCAGTTAACAAAACTACTAAACACTACATGTAAAGAAATTGGTTTCCTTGATGTCTGGAGGAATTTTCACCCTTTAGAAAGAGACTATACGCATTACCTAATACCGCACTCAGTTTACTCCAGAATAGACTATTTTTTAATGCGGAAAGAAGACTGATATAGGGTAACACATTGCAGAATTGGCGTGGCAGATGTATCAGACCGTAATGCCATATACTTAACTATTCAAATGGATAGTAGAAGGAAAAACACAGTATGGTGATTAAATGTTGGCATGCTGAATGATAAAACAACTGTTAATGACATTAAATTGGAAATCAAAAGATATCTAGAGGAGAATGATAATGGGGAGGTGGACCCATCCATATTATGGGACTCATTGAAGGCTGTAATACGTGTTAAGTCAATAGCTAGGGTATCACATATTAAAAAGGCCAGAATGAAAACATATGATAAGTCGATATTAGACCTGAAGGATTTAGAACAGAAGTACAAAAATAATAAGGACCAGAAAACGTATAAACAAATAGAAGATGTAGGGATTTGGCTGTAACAGGTTTTGGTTATTAGCCAATTTACTTAATAAATAATAATATAATTATTAATATTAATAAAGATTATCAATAAACATTAATAATAAACGGGGCACCACTCTGGAATCAGGGACCAATGACCAAAACAACAATGCACTGGCCTACACTATGGGGGGTAGCTCCCTGTGGAGGAGGGGCAGCTACAGCAACAACTAGTGACTAGTGGAACATCAAACAAAAGGGGCCAGTAAAGTAAACAAAGATTTACAAAAGAAGTTTGCTTACACACAACATGCACTAACTGAGATGCAGGGCAGTAAAAGTTGTGATGATGTTTCTTAAAAGTGACTCAAGCTGGAACACGTGGAAGTAACAGCTGGGTGCAAACTTATATCACAGGGCTGTTAGCACACTGTGGCTCTTATCTTAACTCACTCAGGCTGGAATGCTTGGCAGTTATACAGCCAGGTACAAGCTCTCTATGTTACACAGGGCCGGTGGCATGCTCTGTCATTAAAGGAACACTTAGATTAACAGCAAAATATGACAACTAGACTAGATTGCATTGAATACTTGGTATTCAAATGCTGAACCAAAATTATTTCAAGGTCTACAGAAGTAGGTTAACTTGAATTAGCAGCAAAAGCAAATCTCTCAAATAAACAATTCTAACCACAATGTACTTGTTTAAAAGTACAGCTGGACTTCTACTCCTGTGGAAGACTGGTGGTGTAGAATGTAAACACTTTTGGTTTGTTTAGAAGTGGAATATGAAATTTTTGTTTTTGACCAAAAATTATGCTGAAAATTAATATTGCACAATTATGAACAATTTGCCAACAATAATATTATGCCTCACACGGGGCACCAACATGTAGGGATTTGGCTGTAACAGGTTTTGGTTATTAGCAAATTAATTAATAAATAATAATATAATTATTAATATTAATAAAGATTATCAATAAACATTAATAATAAACGGGGCACCACCCTGGAATCAGGGACCAATGACCAAAATGTTAATATAGTCATTATATATGCTAAACTATCGATTTGGAACATTGATTAATAATTAAATTAATAACTATAACCAAAATAGATAGTAGAGGTTGAAGGATATCGGAGTTCTTGACATAGCAGAGGTTGGCATTATTCACTCTTGTACAACATTAACCAGACCAGCGTGTATATTCCACAAACATTTATTTACAAGATAATAAAGGTTTAAAACACAATATTAATCTAACTAAATAACTAAACTAAACAAACCAAACAAAGTGTGTAAGCTAAACGTGCGTGTGTGTGTGTGTGTGTGTGTGTGTGTGTGTGTGTGTGTGTGTATGTGAGAGAGAGAGAGAGACAAGATGGCTTCTTGGCTCAAGATGTCTGCCATCAAACAAAAGGGGGCAAGCACTGTAAAACTACAAAGATGGCGGGATCAAAGATGGTCGCCAACATGTCACCACATGACCTCTTTGTTCTTCGGAACACATGTGCTCAGGAAGGACAGATAGGGACGGGGGTGGTGGGTGGGGGTGATGTGGGGGTTAAGATTATCTGAAGCTGTATGTTTATGTTTAACTAATTCACAGTTTATGTATGTGATCTTAATGTGTGTTAGATGTGCAGTGGGTTAGAAAAGATGGTTAGTTTGCATGCAAGACCTTGTCTATGTGAAGCATAAACTAAACACATCAAATGTGGCGAAGCCACCTACCCAAATATCAAATACAAATAAATCACCACAGTCAAACTCAATGAATAACATTAAACCAAATCAATACAAGTACATTCTAGAAATCAATGTTGAACAGTCTTGCTCAGCCATGTGCGATTGCTAATGCTAAGGTAAGCCCAGTACGTTACCGATCCATGGAAGAAAAGGGTTTGTAATTCCATGTGTTGAAGTTGTGGTTCCAAGTCAAAGATGTCGTCTTTGCTATGCTCCACTCAAGTTGTGCAAATTGGTTAGCTTGGTGCTAACTTCCTTGCGGTTGTTGCTTGAAGTTAGTAGGTAAGAAGGCAGGCTCTCGCGTCTTCCGCCTTTTAAGTTACTTGTGTTCTTATGGCTGTTTCCTAACAGGTGATAGAATCAGAGAGCAGAGTTGCTTCCGGTCTGGAGAGCAGCAGCTCACCTCTCGCAGCTCAGGAGAGATGAGGAGAATGATCAGAAAGAGGAGGAACAAAGAGATTCCTCTGGTTTTGTTCTGGGTGATTTCCACACCTCTGTGTGAAATGCTACAGTAGCCAATGGCAGCTGAGCTGAGTCTATGGGTCAAGGATCATGTTACTGAGTTCATGTAGTCACTGGCCACCAGCCATTTGCTAGGTCCCTACATCCCCCCTTTTGGTCTTAAGATGTGTATCATCCTTCAAGAGCAAAACAGAAGGTTGAACAGTTCACAGGTCCTTGGAAACAACCTGGGGGTTGTACAGTCCAATCCCTGGGGACAACTCAAAAGTTGTTAAATCCATGATTGAAAAAGTTCATTCAACAGTTCATTCAATTTTGTAACGTCTGGGCAGTTCATTGATCAATTGGGCATTGGTTAAGACTATCTATCCTGGCTAAGCAAGAACAGTCCCTAAGTTACAAACCAAACCAGATAAACAACAACAACAACAGCATTGTATAAAATACATAACTATGTTTCTATGTTAGTTATAAGGTTAGTGAAAAACAGGAATGTTAGAGGTGTTAAGTTGTTAAGGTGAGATGCGGAGAGTGTCACCTAAAACAATGTGGACAGGTGTATGACTGGTTCTGTACAGTCATAATGTGGTATCCTAAGCTAGTGTTATGCACTAGTGATCTCTTAACAAGATACTACCAAGGAGTTGGTCCAAGTGTACTTGTAAAGTTGGACAGTGGTGTCTGAGTTGAGTCTTTGCTGTTGCTAACAAACTCAAGTTTTCCCTAGTATCTGCAAAAGAGGAAAGGAAAATTAAGGCACCGTGATCTAGCGTCAGTCTCACTGTTAGCTAGTTGTTAGCTAGTACCATGAGAAGATAACTCTAGATCTCTTGTGCTTACCTCGTGGCTCAGGGCTGTAACGCTCCAGGTAGCCAGAGGCAGAGAGGCACTCAGAGTAGCTATCACTGTCTGCTAGATTATGTCCATGTTCTGAATCCCGTTCAGAGTCTGAACTGTGGTCAGAGATGCTATGGTAATTGTCAGACCGGTCACGCCAATTCTGGGACAGAATTTCAGAGTATGGCTTTCTAACGCTTCTGTTGTGTGAATGCCTATCTCTACGCAACTGGGGGACATGGCGGTTACGCTCTGTGTCCTTATGCAGCCTTTTGTGACCCCCCTTCGACCTGTTGTGAAGGTGGTCTTTTGAGGTGGCAGATCTGCTTGACACGTCAGTGTTTGAGCTGGTGGGCTCAGTTGGTTTGCAACGCTTTTTGGAGATGACCAGAGATTCCCAAGCTATCTGTGTCATCTTCCTTATCTCACACAGTGAGGGGTTACCCTCATGCGTCCTTAGTACGATGTAAGTGCGTACACAGGGCTGCAGGTTCTGCAAAAATAAGGACTTGAAGAAGGTGTTTTCTTCTAAGCCTGGCGCATTCTTACCTTGGAAGTATGCATGCCTTAAACGTTTGTAGTAATCTCTAGGATTCTCACTACGTGAATGTTTAATTTGAAGGGCTGCAAACATCACTGTGGTCTCGTCAGCTGTGGAAGAGAATTCTTCTATCAGTGCATGACGAAGCTCACTACAGTCATTTCTGACACTGGGAGGTTGTGACTGTATAAACTTGTGCACAGCTTTAGAGCTGGTTTTCCACACAAGTTTAACTTTCTCCCTTTGGGTGGCGTGTGTTAAGTCAATTAGATTGTGATCTAATTCCTTAAAATAGTTATCAATGTGTTGATCACAGTTGTCTGGATCAAAACATTCAATGTCTTTGGCTAAAAACTCAAGCACTTCATGATGGGGACTCTGGGGGGTCCTTTCTGCTGAAGGTGAGACTAAGTTAGCATTACAATGCACTAGTGCATCACATGCTAAAGTTCTCTCTGGCTGAGAACCAGAGGCTGGACAGCTGTCATCACCCTTGTGACAGAGTGGAAAGGAGGCTGAACAGGCTGAACTTTTGGAGGGAGGAGCACAGAGGAAAGTGTCATGTCTCAGTGGCTGAGAAGAACATGTGGCAGGATATCTTCTTGAAGATAAACTACATGTGTCTTCACTGTCAGTTTCAAAACAATAGGAAGTCAGGTAGCTGTTCACTCTTTCTCTCAGTGGAGGTTGAGGAGCTGACTTCATTCCCAAGGACTTTGAGTCGGTTGGAAATCTTTCACTTCTGAGTGGAGAGGGAGATAACCTCTCATCAAGTGAGGAGTGTGAATCTGAGTAGCCAGAATCACAGTGACTGACAGACTGTGGTGGGGAAAGATGTTCTAATCTAAACCCTAACAATTTTTCTTTGTGTTGACAAAGATCTAACTCTGCTGAATGCAGATCTTCTAAGTAATGCAAGGCTTTCTTATTAGCTGTCTGAACTTCATGGAGGAGACTAGCATTTTGCGTTCCTAGGCTATCTACCTCTTTTTCCAGGGCTGCTTTACTCTGAATGGCAAGACTGGTCTTCCTGTGAAAAATCAGAAGTAAGCATTTCGACAATGAATCTTTGGATGCGGTCTGCGCATCACACCTGTCTGTGAGGAGCGATTCTACTTCTTTCCTGCACTCACTGAAACTCAACCTGCTGATGAGTTCAGGGCAGCCAGGGTTTAGGCTCTGTGCTAGGGAAGAAATAAAAAGCTCTACACAGGGGTTCTCCATTGTTATACCTGGAATTAGAGGGTGAAACTAAACAGGATGTCTAGTAGAAAACAAAAACAATGTTGTTGGCTATGGTGTTGTGTTGGCAGACACCTTCTAGTGTAGTTGGGGGAGGTACACTAGCCTAACAACAATGCACTGGCCTACACTATGGGGGGTAGCTCCCTGTGGAGGAGGGGCAGCTACAGCAACAACTAGTGACTAGTGAACATCAAACAAAAGGGGCCAGTAAAGTAAATAAAGATTTACAAAAGAAGTTTGCTTACACACAACATGCACTAACTGAGATGCAGGGCAGTAAAAGTTGTGATGATGTTTCTTAAAAGTGACTCAAACTGGAACACGTGGAAGTAACAGCTGGGTGCAAACTTATATCACAGGGCTGTTAGCACACTGTGGCTCTTATCTTAACTCACTCAGGTTGGAATGCTTGGCAGTTACACAGCCAGGTACAAGCTCTCTATGTTACACAGGGCCGGTGGCATGCTCTGTCATTAAAGGAACACTTAGATTAACAGCAAAATATGACAACTAGACTAGATTGCATTGAATACTTGGTATTCAAATGCTGAACCAAAATTATTTCAAGGTCTACAGCGTAGGTTAACTTGAATTAGCAGCAAAAGCAAATCTCTCAAATAAACAATTCTAACCACAATGTACTTGTTTAAAAGTACAGCTGGACTTCTACTCCTGTGGAAGACTGGTGGTGTAGAATGTAAACACTTTTGGTTTGTTTAGAAGTGGAATATGAAATTTTTGTTTTTGACCAAAAATTATGCTGAAAATTAATATTGCACAATTATGAACAATTTGCCAACAATAATATTATGCCTCACATGGGGCACCAACATGTAGGGATTTGGCTGTAACAGGTTTTGGTTATTAGCAAATTAATTAATAAATAATAATATAATTATTAATATTAATAAAGATTATCAATAAACATTAATAATAAACGGGGCACCACCCTGGAATCAGGGACCAATGACTAAAATGTTAATATAGTCATTATATATGCTAAACTATCGATTTGGAACATTGATTAATAATTAAATTAATAACTATAACCAAAATAGATAGTAAAGGTTGAAGGATATCGGAGTTCTTGACATAGCAGAGGTTGGCATTATTCACTCTTGTACAACATTAACCAGACCAGCGTGTATATTCCACAAACATTTATTTACAAGATAATAAAGGTTTAAAACACAATATTAATCTAACTAAATAACTAAACTAAACAAACCAAACAAAGTGTGTAAGCTAAACGTGCGTGTGTGTGTGTGTGTGTGTGTGTGTGTGTGTGTATGTGAGAGAGAGAGAGAGACAAGATGGCTTCTTGGCTCAAGATGTCTGCCATCAAACAAAAGGGGACAAGCACTGTAAAACTACAAAGATGGCGGGATCAAAGATGGTCGCCAACATGTCACCACATGACCTCTTTGTTCTTCGGAACACATGTGCTCAGGAAGGACAGATAGGGACGGGGGGTGGTGGGTGGGGGGTGATGTGGGGGTTAAGATTATCTGAAGCTGTATGTTTATGTTTAACTAATTCACAGTTTATGTATGTGATCTTAATGTGTGTTAGATGTGCAGTGGGTTAGAAAAGATGGTTAGTTTGCATGCAAGACCTTGTCTATGTGAAGCATAAACTAAACACATCAAATGTGGCGAAGCCACCTACCCAAATATCAAATACAAATAAATCACCACAGTCAAACTCAATGAATAACATTAAACCAAATCAATACAAGTACATTCTAGAAATCAATGTTGAACAGTCTTGCTCAGCCATGTGCGATTGCTAATGCTAAGGTAAGCCCAGTACGTTACCGATCCATGGAAGAAAAGGGTTTGTAATTCCATGTGTTGAAGTTGTGGTTCCAAGTCAAAGATGTCGTCTTTGCTATGCTCCACTCAAGTTGTGCAAATTGGTTAGCTTGGTGCTAACTTCCTTGCGGTTGTTGCTTGAAGTTAGTAGGTAAGAAGGCAGGCTCTCGCGTCTTCCGCCTTTTAAGTTACTTGTGTTCTTATGGCTGTTTCCTAACAGGTGATAGAATCAGAGAGCAGAGTTGCTTCCGGTCTGGAGAGCAGCAGCTCACCTCTCGCAGCTCAGGAGAGATGAGGAGAATGATCAGAAAGAGGAGGAACAAAGAGATTCCTCTGGTTTTGTTCTGGGTGATTTCCACACCTCTGTGTGAAATGCTACAGTAGCCAATGGCAGCTGAGCTGAGTCTATGGGTCAAGGATCATATTACTGAGTTCATGTAGTCACTGACCACCAGCCATTTGCTAGGTCCCTACAAAGATTTGAGGGGACAAATGGATGGGATATTGGGTCAAGGAGTGGAGAAAAAAGCAAGATTTGTAAATCAGGCATATTATGAGCTAGGCCCTAAATCCACTAAATTACTTGCCCGAAGGTTACGCAAACAACAGGCTGATAACACCATAAACAAAATTAAGGACCCCTGTACACAGAAATTGAAAATTGATCCAAAAGAAATAGAACATATCTTCCAGGAATATTATAAAGAATTATATACACAAACTTCTACAGCAGATGGAGAATCAATAAAGACTTTTTTACGTACAATAGATCTGAATAGATATCAGAAATATCACTGGACGAGATAGAGAAGGCAATTGGTAGGATGAAAACAAACAACGCCCCAGATAGCGACGGTTTTCCTATAGAATGGTATAAAATATTCCGTAACGAGCTGAAGCCACTTCTTCTGAGAATCTTTAACTGGATTATCAAGGAAGGCAAGACACCCCCATCATGGAAAGAGGCAATTATAACACTAATCCCCAAAGAGAACAAAGACAAGGAAAATTTTACCAACTACAGACCGATATCAATTCTAAATGTGGACTATAAATTATATACCTCAATTATCTCCAAACGATTTGAAAAGTTCATGCCAGATTTAATTGATGAAGACCAGACTGGTTTTGTAACAGGCAGACAAACACAAGACAGTATTAGAAGAACCCTACATATAATACACAAGATTCAAAAAGAAAGTACATGTGCTATCCTGCTAAGCCTAGATGCAGAAAAGGCTTTCGATAGGGTTAATTGGGAATTTTTATATCAAACACTAGAAAGATTTGGCTTTTCCGAAGATTCTATTCAAATTATAAAAGCAATCTACCAGCAACCTTCTGCAAGAGTAAAGGTGAATGGGTCCCTGACAGAGAGATTTGTGTTAGGAAGAGGAATGAGACAAGGATGTTGTCTTAGCCCTACCCTGTTTGCTATATATATTGAACCATTGGCTCAAGCGATCCGTCAAGATAGGGAACTGAGGGGAGTAACTATAAGAGACAGAGAACATAGAATTGGCCTTTTTTGCAGATGACGTAATGATGTATTTCATGGATGTAAACACCTCCTTTCCAAGGATGATGGAGATCATAGATACATTTAATTTCTATGCAGGATATAAATTGAATATTTCAAAAACTCAAATCCTCCTATTTAACAGTGCTCCTCCAGAAGAAATCAGGCAAAAGTATAATATTAAATGGGATTCAAAATCATTAAATACCTAGGGGTACATATAACGAAAAATATATCAACGTTGTATGGTGCCATTTATAACCACATTAACCAAAACATAAGAAAGGATATAGACAGATGGTCCACATACCCAATGGATTTTAGCAGTAAAATAAATGTGGTGAAAATGAATATTTTGCCAAGATTATTGTACTTGTTTCAATCTCTGCCAATAGAGGTTCCACTAAAACAATTCACAGAATGGGATAAATTAATATCTAGATTTATTTGGGGAGGAAAGAAGGCCAGAGTTCAATACACTACACTTCAGTTGCCAAAGGACAAAGGTGGAATGGCATTTCTAAATTTTAGGACATATTTCTATGCAGCCCAACTTCGACCTCTAATTAATTGGTGTGATCATAGCTACATAGCTGGATGGAAAGAGATTGAGACATGTATCCCTGATTTCCACATTCAAACACTCTTGGGAGAAAAAGTGCTTCCAGGGCATATCAGGAGTATAATCGATCCAACAACAATATTTACTTTAGAAACCTGGTTCACTCTTACCAGACAACTTAAATTGAATAATGGACAAAAAGTGTTAAGATGGATAGCTTTGGATGGTGAATTTAAACCAGGGATGTATGACTCAACATTTAAAGAATGGATGAAAATAGGAATGATTGTGTTTTGTACTGTGACTAAAAATGGAGACCTAAGAAGTTTTCAAGATTTGAAGGACAGATTTGCACTTCGCAACCAAGACTTGTTTAGATATCTCCAACTGAGAAAATATTGCAACAAAAAAGTAAAAAGGGAGGCACCAGGAGAAAAAAATCCAGTGGTAGAAGTGATAGTCAATGCGTATCATCAAAAAGCATCAAGGATTATTTCTAAACTTTATCATGGTTTATTGGAATGTCAAGTAAAGACTACATCCTATGTGAAATTTAAGTGGGAAAAGGAATTGAACATCAAAATCTCAGAAGAAGAATGGCATGATATGTGTGTAACACTACAGACATCCACTAATTCACAGTTGTGGAGAGAATTTAATTGGAAAAATCTGATTAGTTTCTTCATTACGCCTAACATAAAAAGCAAGCAAATTCTAAGGCAACAAACATGCTGGAGACAATGTGGCCATACAGACGCACATCATGCACATATCTTCTGGAGTGGCCCAAAAGTAGAACCATTTTGGGACAGAGTGAATTCAGTATTAAAGGAGGTATTGGGATATATAATCATTAAGAAATGTTCCATTTTATACCTGGGTAATATAACTACAGTGGTGCTGAAGTAAGATCAGTACTTGGTTAAAATCCTACTCACAGCTGGCAGAAAGGCCATTACAAGAAAATGGCTTGTAGCGGACACCCCCAGACTTAGTCAATGGTTAGACATAGTACAGGAAATATTTGTGATGGAGAAAATTACTTATTCTCTAAGAGTGAAAGAAGATGAGTTTAACAGAAAATGGGAAAAATGGATTAGGTATAGAAATAAAGACATAAGCACTTGTATTGTCAATACTGTAAGTTATTGGAAAATGTTTTAATAAGAAAATAACCCTGTATACTGCATTATCAATTGTAAACTGAACCCCTCGCTGCACTGTTGCAAGTTTCGTTGTTATATTTGTGTTTTATTTGTGTATGCAAAAAGCAATAAAGACTAAAGTGACAAAAAAAAACTAAATGTTAAACTATTCCTTAAAGTTGTAAGGTAATCTATCTATTAAGATTTAAATATGAATTATAAATGGACAGACAAAACAGAAATGCATTTAATCCCTATGAACTAAAACCAATCAGCCTAAAAAGACATAAAACAAAGGTACTACATCCGTTCTATCTGATGCAAAGCCAACTTGAAACCTTTAAACCTTTTCTTCTAAACTTCAGAGTTTCTGTAGTTCTCTATAAATGATAAGTTCTTTGCAGCAGCTCATTTGTGTAGGCCTATACCTCAATTTGTGTGACATAAATAACTTCACGCAGTCCGAAGTGTATTCCTGCGTTACCTTCGGTCTCTAAATTAATATATACAGTATATATTTTTTTGTTTGATTATTGAAATATGTGTTTGTGTGTGTTTAGTCCCGGACTGTGGAAGGTGGTGACGAAGTTCCACAGCAACCCACAGCAGAGCTTTTCTGCAGAGTTCGAGGTCAAAGAATATGGTGAGTCCTTCATTATCTTTACTTTTATTTAAATGTTATATAAACCTACAACATTCACTTATTCTTTACTGGCTTGGACACAGAATAAAATGTTTTCAATTTTCCAGTGCTGCCCAGTTTTGAGGTTAAACTGACGCCTGTGAGCCCCTTCTTCTACGTGGACAGTGACGCCCTCACCGTCAACATCAAAGCTACGTAAGTGAAAATTCTGTGGCTTTAAAGACCAGGTTTTAATAGGTAGATTGATTGGAGGAGAAAATAAAGAGTGTTGTTCAGAGGTTATGTTGGGGCTCTTGCTATTTTAGTTTGTTAGCCATTCGTTGTTTGTTTGTTTTTAATTGTTCTGTTTTGCTTCATTGTGGCTTAAACATGTCTCCCTCTTGTGGATTTAGGTATCTGTTTGGTGAAGAGGTGGATGGGACGGCCTATGTGGTGTTTGGGGTTATGCAAGACGGTCAAAAGAGGAGCTTTCCAGGTTCTCTTCAGAGAGTACAGGTGAACATATTCTTACACTTTTGATGTATTTTTATATGTTTTGTAAAACTTATCTTTCAGAGGCTGTGGCAGGTTCAGTTTTAGATCTAGAAGGTACAGATATATGAAACTAGAAATCTAAGGAATCCATTGGTACCAACCCTGTCACGGTAGCATGTTGGGGTAGGAGGCTCAGTAATGTTCCAAAGTTAGGCTAAAAATTGGCATAGCGTTTTCTTGACCTCTGACCTCAAGATATGTGAATGGGTTCTATGGGTACCCACGAGTCTCCCCTTTACAGACATGCCCACTTTATGATAATCACATGCAGTTTGGGGCAAGAACCAAACACTTATTTTTGCCTATTCTAAAATGATGCGCTTGACTATTTCTCTATACTGGGGTCCCCAAGCAGTCCTGGAATTACATAAATTGGGTATCACTGTAAAGCTGAGACTCTTGTGGATCCAATGAGCCCAACTGTATTTATGTGTGATGATGTTTGTCCCCAAAGTAGCCATTTCATTGTAGTGAGACCAATTTTTTAAACTTGACCTCACTGTATAAAGTGACCTGTGGTGACCTCTAGGATAATCACAGTCTCATGAAACTTCACAACCATAAAAGTGCAATTCTTGCAGAAATTTCAAAATGTCCAAAGTTTTTTATACCAAATCACAGCATGATTTTTTCTATGGTGTTCCTCAAGGTCTTGGTGTCTTAATGTGGTATTTTGGAGGGATTATTTATCATTTTCATCAATTCTCAAGTGCTGTAAAATGGTTAAATTTAGTACCAATATGCGTAACAAATGGTATGGACAAACTTAATGGGAATGGTGGAATGGGGAATAATGTTCTAAGCCCTTATACACTTCCACAATTTTATTTTAATTCATTCATTCATTCATGTTTATTTCTGATTTATGACTAGAACAACTTGAAACACAGTGCTGAACTGCATCTCAGATTAATCTTCAGGTTCCCAGCTTTCAGATGATGTACACCATTTCTATGTGACATCTACTGTTGACCTGCTATCTCCCCCTAAAGACCTCCTGTAGCCCGCTAAAAAAGACAAAAACGGGTCTATTGTGGTTCTCAGAGGACAGTAGTAAAGTACCTGAATGACTAACTGTATCACTGCACCACTATACTGTATTTCAAGATGCATTATTATTTTATGTCACATTAGGTCCAGAGAGGTAGTGGAGAGGTCACACTGAAGAAAGAGCACATCACACAGACCTTCCCAAACATCACGGACCTGGTGGGGAGTTCCATATTTGTAGCTGTCAGTGTGATGACGGAGAGCGGTAAGAAAGAAAGACTGTGTGTTTGGGCCTATTCAGTATATTTGAAAAAAGAAAATAAAGATATCAGGATGCGTTTTTCTGGATTGTGAACAGATTAAAAAACAAATTCTAGTAATAAGTTTGTGTGTGAATGTGTTTGTGTTTCTGCATCAACTCACAGGTAGTGAAATGGTGGAGGCAGAGTTGAGAAATATCCAGATTGTCACATCACCTTACACCATCAACTTCAAGAAAACGCCCAAATATTTCAAACCAGGAATGTCCTTCGATGTTGCGGTAAGTACACTTGTTTACATTTACATAAACTGACAGCATATGTATGGCTTATGGCTTGGTACTTCCTGGCAACAAACAAAAAATGTTCTCAGACATAGAGGGGGATTATAAGAGGAAATTTATTTTAAAAAAACAATATGTTCGTACTACAATTTGTGGGGTGAATATATGAAATGTTATAGATGAAGAAATTTAGCAAAGTAAAATTATAAATCCATTCAAGAAGATGTATAAAATGTTTTTGAGAGGTACAGGGATGAGGATGGGGCCTTGTCTCTTTCGGGTCTGGGACGCTCATTGTTGATGTTGTTGTTATTGTTTTTTATATTAAGATGATTATTTATGTGTATATGTGATAAACATTAAGTTCATTGTTTAAGTCATAGAAAGGAGTAGGACAATATATAAGTGTTTACTTATTTTTTACCTCTATTTATTTATTTAGAATTTACTGTATATGTTTACTGTTATTTTATTGGTTATTATTATTAATTGTTACATGTTCAAAATAAATCAATGGCTATATTTCTAAATCCTTCACTGAAAACATTTCATAACTGAAATATAGTTACTCTTTGAAAACACAAATGGCAGTATGTCCTAAATATAAAAGTCACATAATGTTTATTACGATATAAAGGCAGACATGTGCCATGCGCCTTCAAAACCTGCTCCACCACAGTCATCCTCATTTATCGCCCACCTAAACTAAATTCATCCTTCCTCTCCAATCTGTCTGAACTCCTCACCCTAGCATCATCCCTCCCCTTACCCCTACTGCTACTGGGCGACTTCAACATCCACATGGACTCCCCCACCTGTAAATTTGCCTCTAATTTCTCCACTCTACTGGACAACTTCAACCTCACCCAGCACATCACCTTCCCCACACACAATAAAGGCCATATCTTAGATCTCGTCTGCTCTGTCAACATCCTGGTTCTCAACATCGACCCATCCCCCTTTCCCCTATCTGACCACAAACTCATCCAATTCACAATTCACACCCCGTCTGCAACTCCCCAGAGTCATATCATTCCGCAACACTAAGTCCATTGATCCCCTCCATCTCTCCGACCTGCTATCTACTGCCCTCCACCTGGACCCACCCCCCACCTCACCTAATGATCTCACCAACCACTTCAACTCCACCCTGTCTGCCTCCCTCAACTCACTGGCCCCCCTAAAAACCAAAACTGTTTCTTTCAACACCTCCTCCCCCTGGTTCACACCCCACCTCAGAAAATTCAAACAGACCGGCCGCCAACTTGAACGCCTCTGGAGAAAATCATCACTCACTGTTCATCTCGAAGCCTATAAATCTCACCTCATCACCTACAAAGACGTCATCATTGCTGTCAAATCTGACTACTTCTCCACCATCATCAATGACCCCACCCGTAAGCCCCGAACCCTCTTCTCCACTGTCAACACTCTCCTCAAGCTCCGTGCCAACACCCTCTCTGACCCCTCACCCGATCTTTGCAACTCATTCCTTCAGTTCTTCGCCGACAAAATCACCACCATCAACAACTCACTGCTCCCCGTGTCTGACCCAGTAGCAACCACACCGGCCCCTTTTCTCTCCATCCCTCTGGACCCCCTGACCCCTTCCCTCCCAGCACCGCCTCTTCCGGTTCGACCCAGTTGACTCAGCAACCATTGCCAAACTCATCAGCACATCCAAACCCACCACCTGCTCCCTTAACCCCCTCCCAACTCCGCTGCTGAAGTCCTGCCTCCCTGTCCTATGCCCCTACCTCACCGACCTCTTCAACTCCCCACTGTCCCATGGAACTGTCCCCTCCACCTTCAAAACTGCTGCTGTCACCCCCACGCTCAAGAAACCTGGTCTGGGCCCCTCCTGTCTCATTCACTACCACCCTATCTCCAACCTCCCCTTCCTCTCCAAAACCCTTGAACGCCTCGTCTCCACACAACTCCAATCCCACCTACATTCCAACAACTTGTTTGAACCCCTCCAATCTGGTTTTGGCCCCTTCCACAGCACAGAAACTGCACTCCTCCAAGTCCTCAATCACCTCCTCACCTCTGCTGACACCGGAGCCCTCAACATCCTCATCCTCCTGGACCTGAGTGCAGCCTTTGATACCGTGAGTCACAACATTCTACTCACCAGACTTCAAGACATTGGTATCGAAGGTACTGCACTCAGCTGGCTCCAGTCCTACCTCACCAACCGCTCTCATTTCATCTCCCATCACAACAACTCCTCTGCCACATCCACAGTCACACAAGGTGTCCCCCAAGGATCTGTACTCGGTCCACTCTTTTTCATTATCTACATATTCCCCCTCGGTCAGATCCTTCGCCATTTCAACCTGGACTTCCACTGCTATGCCGACAACACTCAGATTTACCTCAGCACCAACACCCCTCACAACCCACCCCTCTCCCACATCAACTCCTGCCTCTCTGCAATTAAAACCTGGATGCAACAGAACTTTAATCTTAACAGTGACAAAACAGAACTCCTCCTCATCGGCTCCAAATCCACCCTCAGCAAAACCAACAACCACACACTCACCATCGATGGCACCTCTGTTTCCCCCTCCCTCCAGGCACGCAACCTTGGCGTGATTCTTGACCCCACCCTCTCCCTTGAGCCCCTCTTCCGCCAACTTGTCAAAATATCCTTCTACCACCTATGCAACATTGCAAAGATCCGACCCTCACTCACACCCCCCGCTGCCGAGAAGCTCATCCACGCCTTCATCTCCTCCCGCCTCGATTATTGCAACTCTCTCCTCTACGGCATCAGCACCACCTCCATCAATAAACTCCAACTTGTCCAGAATGCAGCTGCCCGACTCCTCTCCCACACCAAATCCTGGCATCACATTACCCCAGTCCTCAAAGACCTCCTCTGGCTCCCCGTCTCCCACCGGATCTCCTATAAAATCATGACCCTCACCTTCAAAGCCCTCCACCAACTTGCTCCCCCCTACCTCTCTGACCTCCTCTCCCCCTGCCAACCTCAACGGTCCCTCAGATCCACCTCAGCTGGTCTACTTTCCACCCTCAAGTCCAACCTCTGCAGCTTTGGGGACAGAGCATTCTCCAGGGCAGCTCCCAAGCTTTGGAACTCCCTCCCACAACTCATTAGACAGTCTGATTCCCTCACCATATTCCAGTCCCGCCTCAAGACCGATCTTTTCTCCTCTGCCTACTCCTACCTCCCCCCCCCCCTCCCCTTACCCATTTTTCCGTGTGTATGTATGAGAGTGCGCCTGTGTGTGTCGTCTGTCTCCTGTTTGTCTCACACCGTTTCCCCCAACAATGTAAAGCGTCTTTGAGATCTTTAAAAGCGCTATATAAGTTAAATTTATTATTATTATTATTATGTGAGATTCCAGAGAAAAAGAGAAATTCATCCATCAACAGTTTGGGTCGCCATAAACTACCTGAGTCATAAAACTTAGTGCACAGCACTAAAAACGAATCTAATAACATGAGTTTGACCTTAATAAGGTGTGTTTTAATAAGACAGTTTGACATTTTCTGATTGTTCAGCTGTTTGTGTCTCTGATGGCAGGTTGAAGTTGTGAATCCAGACGGCACTCCAGCAAATGATGTTACAGTGGTGATTGATCCAGGACAGGTGCAGGACGACACCGCAGCTAATGGCATGGCAAGGCTTACCATCAATACAGTGGCAGGGGAACCAACACTGACAATCACCGTAAGTCTCTGACATCTTTTACCCTTTTTGCATTATAGCCCAAATGGCCACTTAAACCTCCATTAATCTTCTATCCATTATCTGTAACCAATTATCCTATTCGGGGTCACGACACCTCTGGCCAATTTAGAGTCAACAATTAAACTAACATGCATGTCTTTGGACTGTGGGAGGAAACCGGAGAACCCGGAGAAAACCCACGATAAACTCCACACAGAAGCCGGATTCAAACCTGCTTGCTGTGAGGCGACAGTGCTAACCACTGCACCACCGTTCAGCCCCTACATTAATCAACATTTTTGATATTCACTTGAAGAGGTGAAATCAAGCAGAGCAATCACCCAGCTCCTTGTTTTGGTTCTGCTGCTCACACATTTACTGTACAGTATGTGAATAGTGAACTTCATCCTGTCAGTGTTATGTCTTTTGGTAATTCTATTTAGCAATTTTATATTGCAAGGCAAAACTATGGCAGAAAAAGCCTCAATAAGTTAAGATAGAATAGACATGGGACTTTTTCAAGTATTATTAATCAAACTGTGTGTGCATGCTTACCTGTGTGTGTCTTTAATTGCAGGCAAAGACCAATGATCCTCGTATTTCACCTGACAAGCAAGCATCAGCCAGCATGTCTGCTCTCCCATATACCACTACAAGCAACAACTACATCCACATAAGTAAGTTACATCTTGAAATGACATCAGATGATTAAAAACAAAGGTGGTGGCAGTGGCAAAGTATTTACCATGCGCTAAATCTTTTCTGTGTTCAGCACTCATCACAACATGTCACATTTGCAGGTGTGGATGCAGCTGAGCTGGACCTAGGAGACAACCTGAAAATCGACCTCATCCTCAACAGGCAGGAAACACACGAGAATGACATCACATACCTGGTGAGAGGTGTTTTACACCTGTGCTTGTGTGCACATATGTAACTCTTTTTGTTGCGTCCCACGACTAATCTGTGATAAGTGCTGATGTATAAATCTGTGTCTCTAGATCCTGAGCAGAGGTCAGCTGGTGAAAAGTGGCCGTTACAGGACAAGAGGTCAAGTACTGATTTCCCTGAGACTTCTCATTACCAAAGAAATGCTGCCATCATTCCGCATCATAGCCTACTACCATACAAATGACAATGAATTGGTATCAGACTCTGTTTGGATGGATGTCAAGGACTCCTGCATGGGCTCGGTGAGTCACACAACACTGATGTAACAAAAAAGCAAACAAGACACGCATAACCTGATAAAGTTATTTGTGTACTTCTCTGATATATTTTTATGTATGAAACAAATTCAAAACTGCACGTCTCATTCACTGATTCACATTTAGCTGAGGCTGGAATCCTCTATACCTAGACCATCCTATGAGCCTCGCAGGATGTTTGGTCTGAAGGTCACAGGAGATCCAGAGGCCACAGTGGGATTGGTGGCAGTTGACAAAGGTGTCTACGTCCTAAACAACAAGCACCGCCTCACCCAGAAAAAGGTCATTTCTTTATTTCATAATTATCTTTGATAATATTTGAAAGGGCTTAAATTCAAAAAGTTATGTATAAAAAAAAATTCACACGTTAACTGTCAATTTTGTTAGCTTTTGGATTCAAATAATATCCGGTGTAAGTTTGTCCTGCAGCAAATACATTGCATGAGTAAATGTGTCTCATTCCTACCTGCTCAGGTATGGGACATGGTCGAGAAGCACGACACAGGCTGCACACCAGGTGGAGGGAAGAACGGTATGGGTGTGTTCTACGATGCCGGGCTGTTGTTTGAGTCCAACAAGGCTTCTGGTACTCCCTACAGACAAGGTGACGCTACTTTACCCTCCCCTTCTCTGAACATGCCCCTCTTTAGGCTCAATGAAATATCTCTAACTAGGAGAAGTAGGCACATGGACCTTTATTCATCGCATAAAGTCAAATGCTTTTATATTAGTAGGGATCTAGTGGTCAGTAGAAGAGCTGCATCTTAAAGGGTCTTTTCACCCAAATTACATTATTCTTGCTCCCCTTTGTTGGTATCTGGACATGCAGATAGTTTCAGAGACATTGTTTTTGAAATCACTCACTGCTGTGTAGTTTTTTTAATTCTTCAGTGCTGCGAGCACCACAAACAGAGAGCCAGAATCTCAAACAGATGTCTTAAACTTTGGGCAAATAAAACCAACACTATAACACTTAGGGTAAGTGAGATAATTTGGTTGATCCGACGCTTTGAGGAATTTCCATATTTACATTAACACTGGTCAAAGATCATGATCCCTCCTGTTTGTTAGGGGTTTTAAAATATTTTTCTTTATTCTAGTAAAGCATTTATACAATGTTTTAACATTTCAACAAATGAGGTGTGCAATTGTAGATCATATTTTCTCACACCCACACCCTGTCAATGTGTCCAACCAGATAACGATCTCAGTTTGATTTTAAGAGTATCGCATCAATTAAACTACGCAAAACTCAAGTCTGGGTCCAACCTGTTAAAGATCTTGTCTGTGTTGCATTTCCAGAATTGAAATGTCCGGCCCCCAGCAGGAGGAAACGAGCCCCTACTGAAATGGATGTCACAACCAGCTTACGTAAGAACCACAGCTCTAAACTACCCAATAACCACATATTCAGTCACTCAGTTCAGGACTTTGGACTTTGACAATACTCATCTTTGCTATGTTATATCTTAGTCTTTTCCTCCATTTCCCATTTAGTTTTTTAGTTTATTTGTTTTTCCTTATTCAAATCCTTATTGTTATCTTATTCTTGTACTCCATTTCTTCTCACCTCTGTCTCTCCTCTGCAACCCTCTTTCTTTCCAGGGAGTCAATATAACGACCAACTGCAGCGTGACTGTTGTTCGGAAGGCATGAGGCCTACCCTCCTCTCATACAGCTGTGAGAGGCGCGCCGAGTACATCCTTGATGGTGCAACCTGTGTCACTGCCTTCCTGCACTGCTGCAAGGAGATGGAAACCCAGCGATCTGAGAAGAAGGAGGATAGCCTCCTACTGGCTCGCAGTAAGAGAAGGGGACAAGGGATGGGTGGTTACTATTCATGGTCATACTTACGAAACAATGAAAATGATAATCTTTTGAATGACACTTTAGGTGAGGAGGATGACAGTTACATGGAGAGCAATGAAATTGTTTCTCGCACCAAGTTCCCTGAAAGTTGGCTGTGGTTAGATGTCCATCTGCCTGCTTGCCCTCGACAAACACCTAACTGGTGAGTAAACTGAAATATACACAGAAAAAATACACTGATAACTTCACACCGACACCACTAGGATTCAAAGGTACCTCTCAAAGTGTTGACACTTTTCTTTGTTTCAGTGACACCACATCATTGACGAAAGATGTTCCTTTGCAAGACTCGATCACAACCTGGCAGTTCACTGGCATTAGTCTGTCAAAAACTCACGGTGAGGATTCAGTGACTAAAATCTGTCATGTGTTTTAGTTGTGCCTCTAACCTTAAACCTTTATCATCCCTTTACACCTTTCTCTCTCTCCCTTTCTCTGTTTCATCACTTCTTTTTGAATCCCTCTCATCTTAAAGGAATCTGTGTTGGCGCTCCGTTGGAAGTGATTGTCCGAAAGGAATTCTTCGTTGATCTCAGGCTGCCGTACTCTGCTGTCCGTGGAGAGCAGCTAGAAGTTAAGGCAATCCTCCACAACTACAGCCCCGATGATGTCACCGTAAGTCTGGGTTGCCCTGCTCTGGTGTTTTATGCCAGAGACAATGAGGCCATGATATTTTTCTCAAAGAGTTTGCAAACAAAAGAGCAAAAGCAACAGTAAATATTGGACAGACTTACAACGTGTGGCAAAAAAAAGGGAATGAATCCTTTTCCATGGTGGTCGGCCTCAGAACTGGGGGAATCCTTTCTGCAATATTTACAGTGTACCTTCAAGATCAAATTGATCCTATAGGAAACAATGTAAAGCATAAAATGTCTTCAAATTAGGGAAGCATCTTTGATCAACTACACATACTTCATTATCTTTTTTCCATCGTTGTCCTGTTCTCAAGGTGCGTGTGGATCTGATTGAGAAGGAGCACGTGTGCAGCGCAGCTTCTAAGCGTGGGAAGTATCGTCAGGAGGTCAAAATTGGGCCCCAAACTACACGATCTGTACCCTTCATCATTATTCCCATGAAAGACGGACAATACAGCATTGAGGTCAAAGCAGCTGTTAAAGAATCGTCGATCAATGACGGAATAATGAAAATGCTGCGGGTGGTGGTAAGAGAAACGGGAAACGAACGGCGATCTCCTGTGTTAACGTCAGTATAGGGAAACAGACATCTTTTGGGGCGTAACTTTGATGCAAATGTATACTGTATCAGCTTTTCAACATAAACTGTAAATAAGAAAGATCGTTAACAATCAAGCCATATTGTATTTCGTTAGACACCAGCAGATAACGATTACTCAAAAATAGTTTTTTATTTCTAACCTTTGTCCTATCTGTTGCTTTTCCAGCCTGAAGGTGTGCTGGTTAAATCTCCTCAGATTATATCTCTAGACCCCACTAAAAAAGGTGTAGGTGAGTTTACACATTAAACAGCTACATCATATAGTAATTTGCTAATATTAAATTTGTATCACTTGCTAATTGATCCCCTAACGTGCCCACTGTTTATCCCTTTAGATGGTAAACAAGAAGAAACTCTCAACAGTGGAATTCCTAGGAATGATTTGGTTCCAAACACACCTACGAGCACACAGATCTCTGTGACAGGTGAGATGTGATGATATATTCGGGCACATTATGCGATATAGTGCCAGTTACAATGAACTCTGCATTGGTGTAAATTGTTATTGGTCTTATTGGGAAATGAATGACCACCTCACTGGTTTTGGGGGACCTTTGCATATTTATTTAGTTACTAATGTTTAGTTTTTTTCTGTTTGTGTTTGTGCATGCAGGGAGAGAACAAGTTTCTTCATTGAAGAACGCCGTTAGTGGGAACTCTATGGGTACTCTGATCTTCCAGCCCTCAGGCTGTGGAGAGGCGAACATGATCCACATGACCCTGCCTGTCATTGCAGCCACATATTTGGACAAAACCAACCAGTGGGAAGCTGTGGGCTTTCAGAAACGTAACGAAGCCCTCCAACACATCAAGTTCGGTAGGCTCACAGATGTGTTTATTAGCACACATACCAGAAATGTCATTGATGCCCCTCTGTGTGGGATTTTAAAGTTCCTGACGTGGCAGAAGTGGTATAAAAAAAAAACAGAGGATGTAAGAGGACTCCTCAAACTGGTTTTGTGTTTTTTGTTTGTGTCCAGGCTATCAGAGAGAGCTTGCCTACCGAAAAAGTGATGGGTCTTATGCTGCGTATCCCACTCACCAAAGTAGCACCTGGTGAGGCATTCAAACATCTTTGAACTCAACATGGTTTCCACATCCTCCTTTAACTTAACTTGACTGTGATGACCACATTGTGTATTTCATGGGCAAATAAATAAAACTAAATTTCTCCTCTCCTCTCCTGTCTAAGGCTGACAGCCTATGTTGCCAAGGTGTTTGCCATGGCCAACAGTCTGGTGGACGTGCAAAGCAAAGACATCTGTGACGCTGTTAAGTATCTGATTCTCAACGCGCAGCAACCTGAAGGCTTGTTTAGAGAAGTTGGAACAGTGTCCCACGGAGAGATGATTGTGCGTGCACTGATTTCATTAACATCAATACTTCATATTAGTGCTACAAAAAAAGCGAGATGAAAACAATTACATATACATTGACTATAATCTATAATCTCTGTGTGTGCATGTGTAGGGTGATGTGCGCGGCAGAGATTCAGATGCCTCCATGACGGCCTTCTGCCTCATTGCCATGCAGGAGTCACGCACACTATGTAATGCAACTGTTAATGTGAGTAACTCATCTGCATACCATGTTTCTTTTTTTCCCCCCTCACTGCATTTTTTTCTTCATTTACTGACTCCACACTATGGGGGAAATTGCAAAGTATCACTCTTAACTAGCGCTGTTAATCGATTAAAATATTTAATCGCGATTAATCGCATGATTGTCCATAGTTAATCGCAATTAATCACAAATTCATCGCACATTTTTTTATCTGTTCAAAATGCACCTTAAAGGGAGATTTTTTCAAGTATTTAATACTCTTATCAACATGAGAGTCGGAAAATATGCTTCTTTATGCAAATGTACGTATCTATTTATTATTGGAAAGCATTTAACAACATAAAACAATGACAAATATTGTAAGCCCAACAGGCAACAACAACTGTCAGTGTGTCAGTGTGCTGACTTGACTATGACTTGCCCCAAACTGCATGTGATTATCATAAAGTGGGCATGTCTGTAAAGGGGAGACTCGTGGGTACCCAGAGAACCTATTTTGATTAACATACCTTGAGGTCAGAGGTCAAAAGACCACTTTGAAAATAGCCATGCCAGTTTTTCCTCGACAAAATTATTATTATATGTTATTTAGCCTCCTTCGCGATAAGCTAGTGTGACATTTATTTGATTTTATTTGACCTTTATTTAACCAGGTAAAATCAATTGAGAACCAATTCTCATTTACAATGATGACCTGGCCAAGATGCAGTAGCACAGTCCACACAAGTGACACAAACAGCACGGATACAATACAGTATGACAAACACATGAGAAAATGGCTAAAAACAGCATAGGTAAATTAATAAACACTATGTACAAAAAAAGGCGGATTACTGGACGTTCTTTGTAAAAATGGAAGAGAGAGAGAGAAGTGAGGGCTGGTCAGCAAGTACAGCAGTCAACTATGACTTGTTGCAGCTTTTGTTTGAACATGTTGAGAGAGGTGAGAGCTGTTAGTTTGAGCGTGTTTTGTAGTGAGTTCCAGTCATTTGCAGCGGCAAAATGAAAGGAGTTATGACCAAACACAGTACGGACTTTTGGAATGATGAGCCTAATGAAGTCACTGGATCTTAAACGACGATTGCTGTCGGAAATGTGCAGAAGATTGGAGAGGTAGCGAGGGGTCATTCCCAAAATGGATTTGTAGACCAAGAGCAGCCAGTGTTGTAGCCGCCTGGTGTGAAGGGAGGGCCAATCCACCAATCTGTAAAGATCACAGTGGTGGGTGGTGAAGGGTGCACATGTGGCAAAACGGATTGCTGAGTGGTGGAGTGTGTCCAGTTTTCTGAGGGTGGTCTTTGATGCCATTTTATAAATTATATCGCCGTAGTCAAATAGAGGAAGGATGGTCATTTTCACAAGGGTGAATTTGGCAGAGTGTGTGAAGGAGGCCTTGTTTCGATACAGGAAACCCAGTCTAGCTTTGACTTTAGCCAGAAGGTTATTGATGTGTGTGTTAAATGAGAGAGATGAGTCCAACCAGAAGCCAAAGTATTTGTAGGAGCTGACAAACTCCAGCTCCGAGCCATCAGCACTGTAGATCTTGGGAGGGCTGGGGATGATGAGGTTTTTCCGGTCAAACAGCATACATTTGGTCTTTTTGGAGTTGAGGAGCAGGTGGAGGTTGTGGAAAGACTGTTGGATGGAGGTGAGGCTTTGTTGAAGAGTGGACACAGCAGAGTGGAGTGAGGGACCAGCTGAATATATGATGGTGTCATCAGCATACAGATGAATCCAGGAATTTCCAGCAGCTTTGGCTACATCGTTAATATAAATGGAGAACAAAATAGGGCCTAAGATGGAGCCTTGAGGCACACCTTTAGAGATGGTAAGAGGTTCAGACATGATGTTTTCAGTCTTCACCCGCTGGACACGATCAGGTAGCTAGCAAACCAGTTGCAACATCTACTGGACAAGCCAATGCTGGTAAGTCTTTGCAGGAGAATGTTATGGTTGACCGAGTCAAAAGCCTTGGCTAGGTCTATAAAGGCAGCTACACAAGTCTGTTTGTTGTCCATGGCGGTGATGACGTCATCAAGGACCTTCAGTGTAGCGGTGGTACATCCGTGGCCTTTCCTAAACCCAGACTGCAGGTCAGACAAAATATGATTTAAGTCAATGAAGTGAATTAGTTGTTTATGTACCAGTTTCTCTATGACTTTGGCCAGACAGGGCAAAATGGAAATCGGCCTGTAGCAGTTCGGGTCAGAGCCAGAGCCTCCTTTAAAGAGGGGGAGAATCGTAGCCGATTTCCAGTCAAGGGGGAAAACAGACAGATGAAATGACAGGTTAAACAGGCTTGTAATAGGGGAAGCAATAATATGAGCGGCTGATTTTAAAAACACAGGGTCAAGCCCATCAGATCCAGCTGACTTGTTTGAATCTAACTTAATGAGTTCATCCAGGACTTCCGAAACCTTAACAGGTTGAAGGGCGAAGCTGTTAACGCTGGGTGATGAAGTAGGAGTGTTAGATGAATCTGTTTCAGGGGCAGCTGCACCAAAGAAATTAGATGATTTCACGAAATGTTGGTTGAAGTGTGTGGCCATGCGTTGTTTATCAGTAGCAACAATGTCATCAAAAATCAAAGAAGTGGGTAGATGCGGAGAAGCAAGTTTGTTTTCCATGGATTTGACTGTTTTCCAAAATTTCTTGGCGTCAGAGCCGCTGGCTGAGAATTCTTCTTTGAAATGACTGATTTTAGCTTTCCTGATCGCCTGTGTTGTTTTGTTCCTGCATTGTCTGAAGGCCAGCCAGTCGGCAGCAGACTGAGAAGACCTCGCTCTCCGCCATAAGGTGTTTTTTAGGCGGATCAGAGCCGCCAAATCGTGACTGAACCAGGGACTGTAGCGATTCTTCGTCCGGAATCGTTTCAATGGGGCGTGTTTCTCAATGATTAGGCTAAAGGTGTTTTTGAAATAAGACCAGGCATCTTCCACTGAGGGGATAAGATTGATTCTTTCCCAGTTTGCAGCTGCAACATCTTGCAGGAAGGCCTGATTGTCAAAGTTTTTCAGTGAGCACTTGGTCACAATCACCGGTGGACGTTTGACAGAGAGGCCGGAGCGAACGCATGCAATGGCACAGTGGTCACTCAAGTCTTGACTGAAGACTCCAGATCGGTAGTTTGATGGAGTGTTAGTGAGAATAATATCGATCAGTGTGGCAGATGACGGTGATTTCAAATTATGTCTGGTTGGCTCAGATACAATTTGAAAGAGGTTTAAAGCATCAAATTGCTGTGTAACTAAATCAGGGGGTTGATCATATTCCAGTTTAGGTCACCCAGAAGGACAAACTCAGAGGAAATGTGAGGGGCCAACAGTTCACCGAGAGCTCTTAATGTGCATGCTGGAGCAGAGGGTGGTCTATAGCAAACAGCAACAGACAGAGTGAAATTTGTTGACAGTTTAAGTTTTAACAGTAACAGTTCAAATTGCTTGGGGACTGATTTAGACAGCGTAACAGAACATTGCAAATGATCTTTTACAAATATAGCCACGCCGCCACCCTTGGTGGATCTATCCTGACGAAAGACGTTGTAACCCGGTATTCAAATTTCTAGATCCGAGACACCTTTCTTAAGCCATGATTCAGAGACAGCCAGAACATCAGGATTTGCAGTGTGCACCCAGGCTTTTAAATAGTCATGTTTTGGCAACAAACTACAGATATTGACATGTAGAAAGCCCAATGATTTACGATCACAAAAATCATTAAACGACAGATTAGAGACAGTGGGACCATGAATAGCGGGCCCTGGGTTTGGGTGAACATTTCCAGAGATTAACAACATGAGAATGATTAACACACGTCTGAGGACAGTGCTAAAATGTTGCATATGTTTATCTTTCATTGACGGTTTGGTCAAAATTAAAGAGGAGGAGTCGTGGAACTGCTGCCATAACATGTAAGAGTACAAAGGAATAAGATTTGTTACACACCAAGTAGAAAGTCCAAAAGTCTTTGTAAACCAGAAGGATGAAATGTCCCTGGTTGATAAACTGAAGTCCAATGTACCAACACCGTTAGAAATGATGGCAGTCTCCTGTGTGTATTGTTAGAAAGGCAGGTTGTATGAGCTGATGTGATCCAGAGAATAGAAATGATTGTGAGCCAAAAAGGCCAGGAAGGTTTTAGTGGATGAAACATGTCCAAACCAATAACCAATAGGTCAGGCTGTAGCAGGTTGAAGAGGGCCAGGCTATAGCTAGCAGAGGAAGCCAGGCTGTAGCAGGTTGAAGAGGCCCAGGCTTCAACTAGCAGAGGAAGCCAGGCTATAGCAGGTTGAAGAGGCCCAAGCTGTAGCAGGTTGAAGCAAGTTGAAGAGGCCCGGGCTACAGCTAGCAGAGGAAGCTAGGCTGTAGCCAGCAAAGGGGGTCAGGCTGTAGCCGGTTGAAGAGGCCCAGGCTGTAGCAGGTTAAAGAGGCCCAGGCTGTAGCAGGTTGAAGAGGCCCAGGCTACAGCCAGCAGAGGAGGCTAGGCTGTAGCAGGTTGAAGAGGCCCAGGCTGTAGCAGGTTGAATTGGCCCAGGCTGTAGCAGGTTGAATTGGCCCAGGCTGTAGCAGGTTGAACAGGCCCAGGCTACAGCTAGCAGAGGAGGCTAGGCTGTAGCAGGTTGAAGAGGCCCAGGCTGTAGCAGGTTGAAGAGACCCAGGCTGTAGCAGGTTGAATTGGCCCAGGCTGTAGCAGGTTGAATTGGCCCAGGCTGTAGCAGGTTGAAGAGGGCCAGGCTACAGCTAGCAGAGGAGGACAGGCTGTAGCAGGTTGAATTGGCCCAGGCTGTAACAGGTTGAAGAGGCCCAGGCTACAGCTAGCAGAGGAGGACAGGCTGTACCAGGTTGAAGAAGCCCAGGCTACAGCTAGCAGAGGAGTCCAGGCTGTAGCAGGTTGAAGAGGCCCAGGCTACAGCTAGCAGAGGAGGCTAGGCTGTAGAGGTTGAACAGGCCCAGGCTACATCTAGCAGAGGAGGCTAGACTGTAGCAGGTTGAACAGGCCCAGGCTACAGCTAGCAGAGGAGGCTAGGCTGTAATTTATGGATTTTGTAAGAAACCAATAAATAGGCACTATGCTCTCAGTCCAGTACAAGCTGAAGACACTTTACACGTTACAACAGCCAGATCAGCAGACAAAATAAAACATAAATAAAACATAAATTCCGAGCTCACATGCAGACACACAAACACAGGACTGGTCTGGCAGCCATCTTGGATTTCACGGCGATTTTCACATGGTTGGATTCCTGAGGCTTTCTAGTTTCATATGATGCCAGTATCTTCACTCTAGCTTTAAAAGTGAGCCCGCTACAACCTACAAATGAGAAGTTGCATTAAACAAATTAGTGGCGTTAAAACAAATTTGCGTGAACGCGTTATCGCTTTAACTTTGACAGCCCTCTTAACACAGTCCCATGCTGCTTCAGCAGGTGGACAGACCTGTCTTCAACAGGTTAGAGTTACAGTTGCTAAACTAAAATTGGGATATTGCTGTTCAAGGAGAGGGTTTAGTGAATGGTCAATTGTGCTAAAATGATTCTTTCAAAGAATTTGACACATTAAAATTCAAAACGGCATTTGATGCCAACCCTTATGCCTGGAGCACACTGCCAGCTTCATGCTCGCGTGACGGCAGCGTCGCGTGTTGTTTTTTATTTCGGCGTCCATGTTAACAGGTTAGAGTAGACACACTGCCCGCATGAGACGCGCGTCAGACGCGCGTCTATTTTATAGAATAGAAGGCTCGCCTATTTTACACACGAGCCGCTCGCCTCTCGGCTGCGTGTCCCAGCAGCAACAGACAGTGAAGGTGATCTATTGACAGTATATGAACATCATACCAGCAAGATTACTACAGTTTCCATGTCTAGACATCTGTAGAATATGTCACAGACAGTGAAAGTGATCTAGTGACTGTATATTAACTTCATACCAGCAAGACTTTACTACAGTTTCAAGGTTTATCTGTAGAATATGTTACGGAGATGAAAAAAAAGTAAAGTTAAGTAAACTTGTTTTTAAATCAACACTTCCTGCTTTCATTTCAAAATAAAAGCCCTCAGAGGTTTTTTCTATAGACAGAATCCCTTCATTTGTTAACACGAGGCTTTTATTCTGAAATATGAGCAGTCAGTGCTGTGGAAAACGCAATCACTTTGGGGGCTCCAAAAATGTATAAAGTTTGGGGTTTAAATCAACACTTCCTGCTTTCATTTCGAAATAAAAGCCCTAAAGCGGGTTTTCTTTGCACAGAATTCTTTCATTTGTTAACACAAGGCTTTTATTCTGAAATATGTGCCGGACAGTGATGTGGAACAAGCAGAGAGTTGGAAAGCATCATAAATGAATACAGTACGGAGTTTTAATTGTGGATTATTACTATTATTTACTAATTACCACACGTTTCTGAATCTTTCTCTGTCTAAAATAAATATAAATTATATTTATCATGAAGTTAAATGGCCATTAAAAGGCAAACTCTATGTAGAAAGAAAGGGCTGACAGCAGCATCAGAAACACAGCTGACAGGTGACACGCCCCCGAGAGGCAGCTAACTCGCGTCTAGTGTGAACACCCTAGGTGGGCATCACGCGGCCACGACGTGACGCTGCCGTCAGGCGAGCCTGAAGCGGGCAGTGTGCCCCAGGCTTTAGTTTTGTATTTGTATGGAAGCATTAAATCCACACCCCAATAGTAACTGTAACTGATGGTGGCTCAGTCTAGCTCACAAGACACAGAAGAAGGTAAGAGAGGGGCGATCCGGTCTATTGTCCCAGGATCAAATGTTTCCTGAACAGAATGGGATATTAAAAATAGATGGATCACTGTTATCTGGCTCTTCTCCCATTTCTCCTAACTTTCTTCTCCTTCTGTCCAGAGTCTGCCAGGCAGTATCGACAAAGCAGTAGCCTACCTAGAAAGGCGTCTGCCCAGCCTCACCAACCCATATGCTGTTGCCATGACGTCATATGCCCTGGCCAATGAAAACAAACTGAACCGCGAGATCCTCTACAAGTTTGCTCCCCCAGGTATTTCTATAACATTAAATATTCCAAGATGATGTTTTGGTGAATTGTTAGTAAACTGAGCTTGTTCCAGGTAGAGCATACAGTAGTAATAAATAAATATATTTGTGTGTCTTCCTCAGCGATGTCCCACTGGCCGACACCTAAGGGGCGTGTTTACACACTGGAGGCCACAGCTTACGCTCTCCTCGCTCTGGTCAAGGCCAAGGTGAGCATGTGCCACATGTGTGCGTTTCACCAGGATGTCCTGCTACAGAAAACATACAACTGAGTCCTCATCCATGCTGCCTCACTAACAGGGTAGAGGGTTTGGAAACAAAGTCAATGAAGCAATGAAATGTTGCTTACAGTAGCTTTTACACTTTTTAAATAACCATATTTGGCAAACATTATTGACCTTTTACACTACTGCTACCACTTCACACAGCACTTCATGATTATCTCGATAGGTATTTGAAGGCATTCTTTTCTGTCTCACTTGCAATGACTTAGTTATGACATAGTTATAAAAACAAGGGACTGATTTGAACATCCTGCAAGGCATAATCACACAATAATAACACACATTTGACAAAAACAGATTATTTGTGATTGATTGCTTTTATCAGGCAATTTCCAAGTAGCTGCTGTTTGATGGTGCCATAATATGAAAAAAATGATTTAGAAACTATATGGTAGGTTTTGGAAACTTACAGGTTACAATCTAAAATGTAACTGTACCAGAATCAGGAGTTCTCTCTATTTTCACTGAAGCTGTTTTATAAATGCAAATGCACAGTTAACCACGGACAATTTCAACCATTTACTTGCCTTCTGTTAATAAAGGCCTATGAAGACGCCGGACCAATTGTGAGATGGTTCAACCAACAACGGAAGGTGGGCGGAGGCTATGGATCAACTCAGGTAACACAGACCCTTCTCTCTATCTTATGTTTACTTATAACCTGTTTACTGTATGTCTTAGTCTTGTTTTCTCCCCCTCTCTCATTTTCTCTCTAGGCTACCATAATAGTGTACCAGGCTATAGCAGAGTATTGGTCCAGTGCTAGAGAACCAGAGTATGACCTGAATGTGGACATCTTGTTGCCGGGCAGGTCAAGGCCTGACAAGTACAACTTCAACATCAACAACCACTTCGCCACCAGAACATCTAAAGTGAGCACACACACAAACAGACTCCCAGTGGTTCATTAACATCATCTGTCCTGTTGTTTTCTGTATGTTTCTACTGCTGATCCCTGACTGTGTGTGTGTGTGTGTTTGTGTGCGTATTTAAATTACCACAGATCAATGATATAAACCAGAATGTGAAAGTGACCGCCACGGGTTCAGGAGAAGCAACGGTGACAGTAAGTACAATATATTTTTATATTCTTCTATATATTTATCATCTGTTGATTACTGATGTGTGCTTTTTGAATCTCAGATACAACCACATACATTTTTATACTGGACAGATGTCTATTAGTTTATCACATATTAAGATGCACTTTTGTCTATGTGACAGATAGTGTCGCTGTATTACGCTATGCCTAAAGAAAAGGAGAGTGACTGTCAGAAGTTTAACATGTCAGTGCAGCTCCTCCCAGGTAATTTGGTGCCCTCCTCCTCTTTCTGTTTATTTGTCTTCATTTGTTGTCATTTTATCAGTTTGTTTCTGCCAAGTACCTTATGAGAAAAGAATCAACTAAATACTCAATTACTCAATACAATGTTTTGCTCCTACAGACAAAATTGAGAAGGATGAGAAGATATACAAGCTGAGAATAGAGGTTTTGTAAGTACAATCAAGAAGTCATCCTGACAAGTGTTACAGTAACATGGCTTTATACACAACATGTTCTAACCAGATATGGCCCCTACAACACTTCACTTCTTAACCTCTCTGTTTCCTCATCATTTTAAATTGTCCTGCCTTCTGTGCACAATATCCTCGAATTTGAGCTCATTTGAGCTGCTCATTCCCAATCATTTAACCCTCTGAGACCCACAATAGACCCATTTTTATCTTTTTTTAGGGGCTACAGGGGATCTTTAGGGGGAGATAGCAGGTCAACAGTAGATGTCACACAGAAGTGGTGTACATCATCTGAAAGCTGGGAACCTGAAGATTAATTTGAGATGCAGTTCACTGTGTGTCAAGTTGTTCAAGTCATAAACCAGAAATAAACATGATTTAATTAATTTATTGATTATTTAAAATAAATTGTGAAAGTGTATAAGGGTTTAGAACATTATGTTTGGCATCCCCACGCTCTGTTATGTCTCATAAGTTGTTGCAGCAATTTTTGGGTTGATACCATTTGTTACACAGATTTGGTGCTAAATTTAACCATTTTTTTACCACTCGAGAATTGATAAAAATGATCAATAATCCCTCCAAAATACCACATTAAGACACCAAGACCTTGAGGAATGCCATAGAAAAAGCCATTTGGTTTGAAAAACTTTTAACATCCTGAGATTTCTGCAAGAATTGCAGTTTTCAGTGATTGGGAAGCAGTTCTGTTCTGGAAACTGCTCAGACGCCCCCTTATTATCAATTTAGCTAGTAAAGCATTCCATCCTCTAAATGTTGTAGGTCTCTAGTTTGTGTTTGTAAAGTTTCATGAGGATGTGATTATCCTAGAGGTCACCACAGGTCATTGTATACAGTGAGGTCAAGTTTAAAAAAATAGTCTCATTACAATGAAATGGCTACTATGGGGACTAACATCATCACACATGAATACAGTTGGATTATTGGATCCAAAAGAGATCCACATATGATATCTGTACCTTCACTCTAGCTCTAAAACTCAACCTGCTAGAGTCTCTGAAAGACAGTAAAGTCAGTCGGGATCAACCGCGAGGATTAAATTGTATTTGAAACATCATTCTTTCTCTCTGCTGTTATTTAATTATTCTTCTGTCTGTTCTGTGTACAGGTATAAGGACAGGGAGCACGATGCATCCATGTCAGTCTTGGATATTGGCTTGCTAACTGGCTTCACGGTTAACACAAAGGACCTGAACTTAGTAAGAACTTACAGATCCACTTATACCCACATACAGTTCACAAGTCAGTGTTTATGGTTCAGAGAAACAAAATGTTTTTTATGGTTTCGAAAGTTGTCTGACTGTGTGTGTTTGTGTGTAGTTGTCCAAAGGACGTGCTCGCACTATTGCAAAATATGAGATGAACCCCGTCCTGTCTGAAAGAGGCTCGCTCATCATCTACCTGGACAAGGTAAGACATCACTGTTTCCTACCTCTATACTTTTCTCTCTGCCTTGTTCTTTGTGTATTTATCTCCATCTTACCTTTGTCCACAGGTTTCTCACACACGACCAGAGGAGATCACTTTTAGGCTCCATCAGAAGATGGAAGTGGGCGTCTTACAGCCAGCTGCTGTGTCTGTCTATGAATACCATGACCGTGAGTCTCAGACACACTTAGGAACATATGATGCCTCCATGTACTTTGCTGACAGTGGATGTCCGAGTAGATAACACCATGGATAAGCAGGCATTATTACATTTTCAACGTATTTAATGTGCATTTTCTGATCACACATACCACAAATCTTTCTCTCCCAACGCAGAAACACGTTGTGTGAAGTTCTACCATCCAGAGAGGAGAGCTGGACAGCTACTGCGGCTCTGTAGAGGGGATGAATGCACATGTGCTGAAGGTAAACAGGATGATGTCAAACTGACCTAATTTCTCTACTGTAAACACAAAAACACAACACGACTTACAACATACAACCGTTTTCTCTCTCGCTGAGTTGTACTCCTTTTGATGGTGTGGTATACCACCAGTAAAGGGTTTCATTTCAGATCTGGTTAAGGAGATGGTTGTGGAATTTGGTTTATAGTAACTCACCAGATTATAACGTAATCATTAGAATGTTCTGTCAGCGGCAACAAGCACCTGCAGGATCCTGTAGGATCAGAGCAACAGTCGCTAAAGAATAACTCGCGAACATATTTAAATTGTGACTAAGATACAGCCGCACTCATCCACACACACCCACATGTGCTTATTTAATCAAGTCATTGGTTGTGTATTCACTTTGTGCCGATTGTGTATTTCCAGAGAACTGCAGTATGCAGAAGAAGGACAAAGTCAACAATGATCAGCGCACAGCTAAGGTCTGTGAGAGTACACGGATCAGCAAAATAGACTTTGGTAAGAGAGTGTAAATGCACTGCATTTATGAAGCACTTTAATCCCAAAAATGTATGTGTTTGTGTGAGTAAGAGATTGAAAGAATCGGTGAGCAAGGGAGCTAACAATCTGCAACTTGTCTGTCCTCAGCGTACAAAGTGAGACTGGAAGAGTTTACAGACGGCTTGTCCACTGACATTTACACAGTGCGGGTCCTGGAAGTCATCAAAGAAGGTGAGTTTTTATCTTTGAACTGCCTAAAATGCACTACCCCATGATGTTTCTAAGGTGCCTTAAAGGTGAAGGTAATATAACAATTTCTCTTGTCTGCCTCTTTCTGACATTTCATGGGCACATTGAATCTCAATGCTGTTTCCAGTCAGACAGAAAAATTATTGATTGATGGTCATTTAAAGGAAAAGTTCACCATTTGGGGAAATGTGCTTATTTGCTTTCTTGCAGAGAGTTAGATGAGTGAAAAGACTGGTACCACTCACATGTTTGTAGGCCAAGTATAAAGCTACCACTAGCAGCCAGCCAAATTAGCTTACCAGTAGACACTCCAGGAAGTTACTGGTCCTAGCCAAGTACAATAGTCCAGTACACCCCCTTAATAGATGAATTGTCATTTTTACGCTTCATTTTTTTGTACAGATTGTACAAACAAAATTGGAGGTGCTGGTAGGTGTATTTTGTTACCTTTGGATAAAGCCAGGCTAACTGTTTCCAGTCTTCATGCTTAGCTCAGTTAGCTGGTTGTTGGCTGCATATTTACTATACATTCATGAGAGTGGTATCAATAACGGGCGTCAATCTAACCCTCGGCAAGAAAGTGAACAAGCGTATTTCCCAAAATGTCCAACTATTGGCATGATTCCACTGTGGCACTGGGAGTATGTGAGAATACAGCACAAATATTTTGAACTGCACCTTTAGCTATGCATTTAATCCTTACTTTTTCTCTGTTCTATATTTTAATTACAGGAAGTTTTGATGTGGGTCCTCTGAATAAATCGCGCACATTCCTCAGTTATCCGCACTGCAGGGAATCTTTAGATCTGGGGACAGGCAAAACCTACCTTATCATGGGCTCATCCAAAGACATTCAGAGAGATGACCAACATCAATCGTAAGTTTGGTCTTTGTGTGAAAGTCAATGTTTGTGGTGGGTGCCTTTTAAGGATTTTTACTGTTTCACTGCTTTCTGTTACTAAATCAAGTTACTCTTTCTTGTACTCTAGTTTATGCGTTACTGTTGATAGAGTCATTAAATGTACAGAAGGAGGGAGGAGGCTTGTGTTTTGTTATGTTCCAGCGGGTTACAGATGGCTGGTCACATGAAGAACCAATGTGTGTTTCACTTTGCTCTCCTCAGATACCAGTATGTACTCGGTGAGAGAACCTGGATCGAGTACTGGCCCATAGAAGCAGAGTGTCAAACTGAGGAACACCAACCTACCTGTTTGGGCATGGAGGAGATGGTCCAGCAGTACCAACTCTATGGATGTAAGCAGTAGTGAAACGAAGGAAAAAGAAATAAAGTGTCAAATTGTTTTTATTTTGCATTGTTCTTATTATGTAAAACATTCACAGCTTTGGGATATGAGGGCTTACAATGTTGCACTATATTGATTAAAATGTAATTGTCTCAATCTCATTCTCTGTGTTTTATTCATTAACATTTGGTTAATGTTTGATTACTATTATGTTGGTTGCTGTATAGTAAACTTTGAGAAGTTCAACTAGAGGTAGAAGTTTAACCCCCTGAGACCCGTGGGATCACAGGCAATCCTGACCGACTTTACTGTCTTTCAGAGGCTGTAGCAGGTTCAGTTTTAGAGCTAGAAGGTACAGATATCATATGAAACTAAAAAACCTAAGGAATCCATTGGTACCAACCATGTGATGCTAGCATGTTGGGGGAGGAGGCTCAGTAACTCTCCAAAATTGGCATGGCCATTTTAAAAGGAGTCCCTTGACCTCTGACCTCAAGATATGTGAATGTAAATGGGTTCTATGGGTACCCACGAGTCTCCCCTTTACAGACATGCCCACTTTATGATAATCACATGCAGTTTGGGGCAAAAACATGCAGTTTTTTGCATGCAGTATAAATGTGTTATTTTTGCCTATTCCAAAATGGTATTTGAATATTTCTGCATACTGGGGTCCCCAAACAGTCTTGGAATTACATAAATTGGGTATGACTGTAAGGCTGAGACTCTTGTGGATCCAATGAGCCCAACTGTATTCATGTTTGATGATGTTAGTCCTCATAGTAGCCATTTCATATAGTGAGACCATTTTTTTAAAACTTGACCTCACTGTATAAAATGACCTGTGGTGACCTCCAGGGTAATCACAGTCTCATGAAACTTTACAGCCACAAACTAGAGACCTAGAGAATTCAGAGGATGGATGTCTTTCCTAGCTATATTGACAATAAGGGAGTTTCTGAGCCGTTTCCAGAACAGAAGTGCTCGCCATCCAATCGTAGAAAAATGCAATTCATGCAGAAATCTCAAAATGTCAAGAGTTTTTCATATCAAATGTGGTATGGTGTTCCTCGAGGTCTCGGTGTCTTAATGTTGTATTTTGGAAGGATTTTTGATCATTTTAATCAAATCTGCTGTTGAAACTCCCAAAAAAACCCTGCCAGATACTTTGCCCATGCAGAAATTACTCAACACGACTTTCACCCGACTAGTTGTCTGTGTGCATGTTCAATATGTTTGTTTATGTTTACACTGATTCAGCAGTCTCAGAATAAGAAGTATAAGTGACTCAAACAAGAAGAAAATAAAGGCGTTACATTACAAAACATTAAAAGCTGTTTTGCTATAATTTTTCAGTGACCTGGGGTCTCATTTATAACCGTTGCGTACACACAAAACGGGGCCTGAAATGTGCGTACGCCACTTCCCACGCAACAGTTGTGATCTATAAAAACAAACTTGACGGGAGAATGTGCGCACCGGTACGGAAACTTTGACCCGTGCGTACGCACATCATGGAGACACCGAGATAGGGGAAACTGGAGACGCAGGTGGTGAGGTGGTGAATTGAAGCCAGACTGTAGATATTAAATGTCATTGTACGTATAATGATGCCTCTCACACATTTAACTTCACTTCATACTTATATCCACTTCATCATAAACATTTAAAACAGCAGTGTTCTTTGTGCTAGTGAGCCATAACTATTACATAAGCACTTTACAAATGTAAAAGATATCAGCCAACTCAAATCTCAAAATCAAATTCAGCTCAATATCTCATCAGCGCTGTCTCACCATCACGGTCCCTCCATCACCAGAGCTCAGAGGAGAGGGTCGGACTACCGACACTTGCAGTCAGCTTTAGCGCCAATAGTTTTAATAATATTTTCTAATAGTGTGCATATATCACCAAGTACGATATTAGTTTTCATAAAGTTGTTGCCTGATAAATCGCTGCAGTAAACATGACATGACTTATTCATTTATTTATGGTTTATTTGATAGGGACAGATACAGTATACATAGACAAAATGAAAACAGCTATATGCAACTATCAGCCTGTCTCCAGTGCGCCTCCGCGGTGCGCCACACACACTACTCTGCTTCCTCCAGTCACCTCCACCCGGCACATCTCCACCAGTATGGAGAGTGTAAATAAACAAAGTGGGGAAATAAAACCAGTGACAGCTCTCACACAATCGGTACTCTACATGTCCTCATTATCATTATCAGTCCTAATCATAATGCAGGACAAGTTCGCCACAAAAACTTAAATAAATAAATAAATAATAAATAGTGTTCTCCTGTCAAACTTCCTTTTTCTAATGATATCCAGCTTGGGGGGATAATACTGATTGTCTTGATCATTTTAGCAAGTTGTGAAGGGACGGGGACAGACTCCTGTAAACATATAAACACAGCAGTGGCACTGTTAACATGCTGCATGGTGCTGGTGGATATACCGGCACTGAGGACTACAAGACGTGAATGACAGAATCAGGAGGGAAAACGTGTTCAGAGACCTCCTCACCTACAAGCACCTCGATCTGTGTGTCAGAAAAACTCCTTGTCTCTGTCTTCCTCTCGGTAGTTGCCGTGATTCACCATAAAGACCCACTGATCAACAGGCTCATTCACATGCAGAAACATTCATGAGGTGCTTTGCATCGACCATTTATGGTTGAATGTGGGCGTGTAGAGGGCGGAATATGAGGCGGATCCACGTGCGCACATTTCCAGGTGAACTGTGATTTATAAAGGGAACATTGCGTTGATGTGCGTACGCACGGTTTTATAAGTCAGATTTTTTTTTGGCGCATGCCATTTTCGGCTTTTGTGCGCACGTACATTTTTAGTATGGATCCTACGCACTGTTTTATAAATGAGACCCCTGTTCATTCGACTGTATGCTTAGAAGTTAGTCAACCATGTAAATGTGGCCCGGGCCCAACAGCCAATGGCAAGGCCGCCACTTAAGATACAAGTTACATTTAACTATGAATGATTTTACTTGGAGACGACAACGACACCTAGGAAATACTTAGAGCCTAGGTCTCTGATAGTTTCAGGTTATTTTAAAATCAGGTGAGCAGAGTTAAAAACCAGACAGAATTCTATAGTCAAATTTCAATCAGGAGAGACTTGTATGAATTGAATGGTGATTTATTACAAAGTGCACAAATTTATGAATAGTAACGGTCTTTGGCGATTTAGACCCAATGTGACATAGTAAAAGGGAAGTGAGGCCGTAGTTGGATTAGGATTATTCTCCCCGGGTCTAGACACTGGTGATGGTGGTAGTGAAAAGATTGATGCAGATCCGATGAATGATGTGGAGCAGGATTGCTCTGATGGGATGAATCTGGAGGTGATGGGGTGGTGGAGGGTCTCATCAGTTTGTGCTGATACTGACACTGAAAACAGCATAGAGGAGAACAGTTTTAAACTTTTGACAGCAACGATGTGATTGGTTTAGGGAGTTATGGCAAGATCTGATTGGTCACTGAAAAGAGAGACGCCCATAATCAGCTGACATAGTAATAGCCCATGAGAGAGAGACCCAGAATGATTGAGAATGCACCCCTAGTCTTCCTGTCTGAATTTAAGCATAAGCTTCATTTAAACCAGATTCATTATAATTAAAATAACATGGGTCTACATTAATGATTAATTTAAAGGCTAAAAGGAATAAAATGCTACTAGCAGCAAGGTTAAAACCCAAAAAAAGTCCAGCCCAATCCAGCGATCCAGTCTAGTCCAATCCGGCTCTTTAATCCAATCCAGTCCAATCCAGTGGCTACTCCCGTGTCCGTGTTTTGGCTCCTGCCGTACTCCCACCACACCTTCTTTTTCCGAAGATGTGAAATACAAGAGACACCAGGACCAGTAATGTGTTCCCTACTGCTTGGCTATCACCAACTCCAGCTACGAGCTTTCCTGGCCTGTCTCAGTGTGTCCGTCAGTCAAATGTACCAAAGGGTACTTACTATTTCTCTGGGCGGCAGGAGACCAACTGCCGACCAACGGTCTGACGGTACGTGTCCACAGGCTCCGTGCTTTCCACGCTCCCCATTCATTGTCTATGCAAGCAGCCGCGCAATGCATTCCGGTAGCGTGGCGTCGCGATTCGAGAGACTAGGCGTCACGACGCCCGCTCCTTATTTGCATGAAGTTGAGGTTCTGGCTACTTTATGCAAATCACGGGCGTCCGACGCGACTCGCTGCCTCTCAAAACTCCCGATAATCTTTTAAAATAAACATTGTCGATCCAAAATAAAGACAGATTCAGCAACTGCGTGGCTTATTTCTCGCCTCAAATGTTTTCAGAAACACATTTCAGTGAACTATTTTCGTGAAATAAGAGAAGAAAGTTTCCAAACGAGCCTCCATACTGGTTCCGGTTTGAAAGCTGGGAGCAGCAGCCAACGGCGGGAAAGCGTTCGTCCAATCAGGATCCGAGTACCTTCTTTCTAGGGACAGCCCACCAAGCGTCCAATTTTGGGAAGCGTCGCGTCCCCTCGCGATAAAAAACGCCCCTTTGGACACGTACCATGAGTGGAGCTGCGTTGACGGACACGGTCTGCTGCATGACGTCACACAGGAACTCGCTGGTCACTGGGCTGGTAGGTAGTAGTCTTCAGGAGAGCCGTTGGTAGGTAGTAGTCATCAGGAGAGCCGTTGGTAGGTAGTAGTCTTCAGGAGAGCCGTTGGTAGGTAGTGGTCTTCAGGAGAGCCATTGGTAGGTAGTGGTCTTCAGGAGAGCCGTTGGTAGGTAGTGGTCTTCAGGAGAGCCGTTGGTAGGTAGTAGTCTTCAGGAGAGCCATTGGTAGGTAGTGGTCTTCAGGAGAGCCGTTGGTAGGTAGTAGTCGTCAGGAGAGCCGTTGGTAGGTAGTAGTCTTCAGGAGAGCCGTTGGTAGGTAGTAGTCGTCAAGAGAGCCATTGGTAGGTAGTGGTCGTCAGGAGAGCCGTTGGTAGGTAGTAGTCTTCAGGAGAGCCGTTGGTAGGTAGTGGTCGTCAGGAGAGCCGTTGGTAGGTAGTAGTCTTCAGGAGAGCCGTTGGTAGGTAGTAGTCGTCAAGAGAGCCATTGGTAGGTAGTGTGATGGAATTTTCCATTAATTCCTCTCTTATTGGTAGAAAGGTCAGAGTGTTTGTCAGAGTGTCCCTCTGTTGACATTATTGGGTTGGAGTCCTTTCTAGAGGAGCCACCGTTATCTGTACAGCTTTGTCTGTATTGGGGACCGTAGAGCCAGTCGCTAGGGCAACCAGGGTCAGAGATGCCAGAGGAATGGAGTAAGTCAAAACATGATAAGGGGTAAGACACTGAGCCTCAGGGAGGAAGGGGAGAGTTGTGAAGCCTTCACGCAGAGAGCACCTCAATGTGGAGACCTGACAATTGCTCCTTGATCAAGCTTCAATAAACCTTCTTTGTAAGACATCATCAGCTCCGGGACCTCTTCCTTCCTTAAGTTAACTTGTGTAGCAATTATTCCATCACAAGTGGCGTCACGAACAAGATCTCAACAAAACAACAGAAATGGTAAGTGCAAATTATCTGTTTTTGCCTTACCATGTCAGTGTTTGACGAGATCTAAAATAATCTGAAAATTTTAAAAATTTAGCTACAGAGTAACACTCCATCTCAAGGGAGTATAGTAATAATTCGGCTGAGTAATTTCTGAAATTTGTACTAGAAAATGTAATGGATAAACAGGGAAAGAAATTAAAGTTAACCGAGTTCATGGTAAAATGGTAATATTAAAAAGGGTAATATTACACTTCCAGCAGGGTGGGTGGTGTTCAAGATAAAAGCCTGTGCGTTTTGGTCAATTGGGACTACCGCAGCACCACCAACAGGGGTGGTTGAGTTTCCGGGTCAGCTTCGGGCTAGACTCGACCAGGGGGGACTCCCATGAGGTCTGGTCCAGGAGGGAAAGACGTTTCCGGGGTAGTGTGAAAAAGAATTACCTCGGCCAGACCAAGATTGGTGACTATCTCACTCTGTGTCCAGAGGGAAACAGTGAAGCTCTGGGGGAGACCCCAGGGGCCTAGGATCTGTTTATTGTTTGTGTACACGAGGCGTAGGGCTTTAGGGGCTCCTTCTTAAAAGAATTTGAAACCAACACCGCTGCTGGAAGGGAAAGGGAAGAAATGAGGAGAAGCTGTTGATGCAGAGAAGTGTTATTGATGTGCATGCGCCCGTTTTGTGTGTCTATGCTGTTGAACTGTGGCTGCTGCTTGTTTACTGATGTGCAAATGCTTTGCGGGCTTACGCTGCTAAATTTTGCTGTATAACTGTGTGAAATTAAGTGCTGAATAAAATGGGTGCCCAAAAGTCCAAAGCAGCAAAGAAACCAGAGAATTTTACACATATGACCGTTCCCAAAACAGCCAAGGTTAAAAGATCTTATCACTCAAAGGACCGACAGAGCAAAAAAAAGCAGTTGACAAAAGTCAACCTGTCATCGATAAACACCATGCTAACACCAAATCTCACATAACCTCAGAAAATGCAACCACACATTTTGAGACGATGTATATGCCCTCTGGTCCCGCTGGAATAGTGGGCAGACAGGCCGGATGGAAATATGTAGTTCCGTTCACAGTATTGATGTGTGATTAGACGGATGGTGAATGGCCGCATGGAGGCTCACTTGAGACGGAAAAACTGCGGCTGACTGAGATAAATGGGCATGGAGACATTGGAAATCCAGACTGGGATTTTGCATTTATGAGAAGGTGTGCGCTGGTAAGGAAGAAAGTCACCGCTCTTCAAATCTGTGGTGGGAGAGTGAGTGAGAATGGCTGTGAATGGGGTTCAGATGAATTAAGAAAAAATGGTGGATGAATGCGTACCATTTATTGCAACATGTCACAGGCCATTGTTAAAGATCACATTGCAGACCAAAGCGGCTGAGATAGTGAGAATCAGACAAAGGCGATGATGTATGATAGGATTAAACGCCAAGGTAAAACTCCGTCCCCTCAGTGTTTGTTGAGTGTGTTGACTGAAGCTAAAATCCCACTTTTAGAGCAATTGAATTGAATTGAACAAATTCACTGTTTCACTTTACCCCAAGATAACGATAAAGCAAAAGCTTCAGAGGCAGAGTTCAGAGAAAAAAAAAAGCAGACAGAGGAGTTGATGTTTTTGATCACTGCTGCAGTTGAAAGAGAGAGATACAGAGAGGAGCAGACGTGGCTGCCCTACAAGGAGGCAGCAGAGCAACTGGCTCAGAATTCATTGATGATCCACCCAGAGGGGCGGAGTCAAGAAACACACCAAGACACTGACACAAACACACACACCTACAGGGTGCAGGTTTTGTGTCCAGAGTAAGGGGGAGAGGCTGAAGGAATTCAGCTAACTCATTTATTAATGTTGGTATGCCAATAGATTATTAGGCAAAGGTGAATTATAACATTATCATGAGGTGTTCAAATATAATTTTGTAAAATGTTTTTTTGGTGAAGAAACTTGAATACATCTAGTTGTTTGAAGGAGATGTGTTCATAGCGATATAAAATAGATAATAGAGAGGGCTGTTTAACAGTAGCTCTAAGCAGCTTATAATACATACTTAAAAATACGAAAGCCAAGATTCTGTAGAAAGCAACCAGTGATGGTAATTGTTGCAAGATTGACCATTGCGAGACAGTTTTGACGAATTTAAATGTTTTCTGTCAGTTTGAAAAAGTGCGTTTATAATGATCAGTGTGTAAAATTACTGTTTCTGTCAATAGTCAAGTGGCTTTGAGGAGAGCATAGTAATTGTATGTTTTGTATATTTATAAATTATAACAATTGTGCAACTCCCTGTCGATTTTATTTCGTTTTTTACCATAACCTGATGTCAAGTCATAGGCCTATTTAATAATATATGTAGCTAAGGGTTGATTTATATAACCTTAACTTGATATAGGCTACAACACGTTTTTACAACAATTTGCAAATTGGCTAGATTTGTCACAAGATCCTACGTTAGCAATTGAAGTAAATGGTAACAGCTGAAATTTTTAACCAACCACACATTATATCACCACTATGAGTGTTAGTGACTGATGTGAGTGATCATTTGCCTGTTTTTACAGTGTTGGAGATTAACAATAAGTCAAAATTAAGAACAAAGAAACAGAACAATTTGATTAGAATAAAATCACCGGAGGCAAATATAACTTTTAAGACAGAGCTCTTGAATTATGACTGGCAAGAAGTTTATGTAGATGATATTAATGAATCATAAAGCTTGTAGAAAGAAAAATAGGCTTTACAGGGAATTTATTAAATATCGAACAAAGTGCATTTGTTATCTACCGTTGGTAGGTAGTAGTCTTCAGGAGGGCCGTTGGTAGGTAGTAGTCTTCGGGAGAGCCGTTGGTAGGTAGTAGTCGTCTGGAGAGCCGTTGGTAGGTAGTAGTCGTCAAGATAGCCGTTGGTAGGTAGTAGTCTTCAGGAGAGCCATTCTGCCGTCCCTAGACTGTTTCTCTGACTGAAGAACCCCCTTCTGCTGCGAGCCGCTCTCTCCTTTTCTCCTCTCCGTCTGTGTCGCATCTCGCTAATTGCAATCGTTCAGCCACACCTGTCGCTCCTCCAGTAATCAGTCTCCTTGATTGGAGGTGTGGCTGTCTATGGGTCATAACTCCAGTTCATGACATCTTAAAAACACACTTCTATCCACGTATTAAAAACAACCCACACAATTAAAGGGACTGTTTGTAACTTTTTACAGGTATAAATCTACCGGGTCGGTATCCCATGCGCCCTCGCATATGTGAGCGCGCTCGCATGTGGCCGGAGTCTCTGCTCCTCTGCCTGCCTACCTTCACTCACACAAACCGCGCGCATTCTCGCTGTCTCGCTCCACCTCTAGACGTGCATGCGCCTTCAAACCACACTGCAGAAGAGTTAGTTTAGCTCTGATAATATCTAGTGAATGTACAGTGGACATTTGTGCAGAAATAACTGCTGCAGCTCATCCAGACCAACAGAGGTTTTCCGTGTCTTGTGAAGTGACGGGGCTCCGCAACGAGAAACGTTATCGTTTCTGACCGGGTGCAGGTGTATGCCTGCGGGCGCAGTCGGGAGGCGATAACGTTTCTCTTCCTGCTTTAGCCCCGGCACCGACTCGCTTTTCCTGCCTCAGCCCCGGAGGCTGAAGCAGGAAAAGCTAACACTAGGATCAGCATTGATTCATGAAGAGACCTTCGTCTGGTCAGCTAACATTACTGCCAAGCAGGTGAAATATAGAGTGTTATTGTGGTTTTAGCTGACGTGTGTCGCCTCACTGTTTTGAGTGATGCTCGTTCATGTCTATTTAGAGCGAGCACAAGCGCGAGCCCGACGCTGACTTTCGTTGACTTAACGGTCACAGGTGTCGCTGTTAACAAGCATTTCTGATTCTTACAAACAGCCCTTTTAAAAGGTGAATTGTAATTTTTACGCTTAATTTTTTTGTACAGATTATAGAAACAAAATTGGAGGTGCTGGTAGGTGTATTTTGTTACCTTTGGACAAAGCCAGGCTAACTGTTTCCAGTCTTCATGCTAAGCTAAGTTAGCATGTTGTTGGCTGCATATTTACTATACATTCATGAGAGTGGTATCAATAACGGGCGTCAATCTAATCCTTGGTAAGAAAGTGAACAAGCGTATTTCCCCAAAAAACTATTGGCATGATTCCACTGTGGCACTGGGAGTATGTGAGAATACAGCACTAATATTTTGTACTGCACCTTTAGCTATGCATTTAATCCTTACCTTTTCTCTATTCTATATTTTAATTACAGGAAATTTTGATGTGGGTCCTCTGAATAAACTGCGCACATTCCTCAGTTATCCGCACTGCAGGGAATCTTTAGATCTGCGGACAGGCAAAACCTACCTTATCATGGGCTCATCCTGAGCAAGCGTGAGCCCGACGCTGACTTTCATTGACTTAACGGCCACAGGTGTCGCTGTTAACAAGCAATTCTGAAAGTTACAAATAGTCCCTTTAAAAGGTCGGTGCACCTACAACACAACATGCAGGGATAAAACATGCAAAATAATTTAGAATAAAAACAACCATAAAACATGCAGCATGAACACGGCATTTTTGACCCTGTCACATAAACCCCTCATTGATTTTCTGTTGTTTATCTTTTTCCTCAGATCAGAGCTTATCGAAATTCAACAGTTTCTCAACTGCTGCTGGGAAATCATGTGTTTGTTTGTGTTAATACATTAATACATGTGTACAGAAAGGGAAAGTGGGGTGCAGGAGGAGGGGTGAGAGTGGATAAAAAGAGGGTGCTGCACAGCGACAGGCTACATTGACAGCGGATCAGCATCAGTTGAGGATGACTCTGCTGTGGCTGATGGCCTCTGTGGCCTTTGTCTCCCTGACTTCTCTAGCTGATGGAGCTGCATTGTAAGTAGACCAGCCTATACCTTTACCCCCTGTGCTTGAATTAATTGACAAAAGAAAACAGAGCTAAAATATACAGTTTGTTTGTTGATCTTCATAATATTCACATTGTTATTGGTTAAACTGTAATGGGAGCAACAACAATACTTGAGGTCCTCTGCATTTATATTACATTTAAAAAGTGTATGGATACAAATATTGTGTGTCTTACATAATGAGGGGCTGTAGTCCAGTTTGCACTTTGTGTCACAAGGTAATGGGGTGTTTCAAATGATGCCAGCAAATTGGCCTAAACTTTGTTCAGAGTTTGCACAACGATGCATTACGCCAGACAGAGCAAGAGTCTAGAGCCATGATGAAATGTTTTGTTGATCCAGTGCTGGATCTTCATCAAGGTAATCAATAGATTACTTATTGTGTGTCCATGATGGAGCTCATGATCCTGAGAGCACATAGGGGGGGGGCAAGATAAACCTGAGGGGTCAGAAGACAAAAAATAACATTTCTGATGCACAAAATTAGGTTTATTTTTCAGACTTCTGCTTTTGAAATACTGAGAAGGTCCCCCTCTTCGAGCACACAAAAATCTCACCAAAAAAAAGTCACATTCATGCCCTCGGTAAGGACAATACCTGACGAGAGGTAACAAGCACATTCATTTTAAAGAGTCATACACAAAAAAAAGTTTGGGAATCACTTCTCTAAGAGATCCACTCTTAAAACCCTTGCACAAATAAACACATAAACCTGTAAATCACGTGTTTAAACAGTGATAACCCTCCATTATTATCTCCATCAGACGTAAGCCTGTTGGGTGATCATGCGTTTGGTCGTGTGTGTGCGTGGACCTGTCTGTCTGTCCACGGCTAATCTTGTATACTACTGGACCCATCAGCCTAATATTTTTTTGTGCTCATTTATGGCTTTGTGCTCAAGGACCTCTTGTAGTTGCGGTGATTCACAATTTGAAAAAGCTATTTCATTGACTATTTTATACCATGATTGAAAGCATTTCCGGCAAACGGCTAGGCTAAAAACAAGCCTTATCTTATTCTGTTGCCGGCCACATTTTGACCTTTGTCGTAGCTGAAAAACTGACAACCACAGAAATGTTTGGTCTCATTTTGAACCGGAGTATCTGCAGATTAATTCCATACCCGATATGTTACGATCCACTAAAGTTAGGCACGACACACGATGAATAAATCCCTGTTTTTGTTATGTTCGCCGCCATCTTGACCGTAAGGGAACCGGGACGGACAATAGTGAGATCCAACTTCTTTGTTTGGGAGGGGAGAGGGAGACACACCTGGCGGAGATCTGCACTCTACTGAGTGCACTTTTTCCGACATGTGTGTCTTATAGTGCCTTAAATGCATAAAAAAACATGTTTGTCAGTACCTAAACAGCATGTGGTTCTTTCTGCACAGTGACTACACATTAATCTTCCTCTCTCATCGCTGCTCTGCAGGCAGGTGATGTCTGCCCCCAACTTGTTGAGGGTAGGAACAACAGAAAACATCTTTGTGGAGTGTCAAGACTGCTCCGGTGGAGACATCCCGGTCGAAATTAGCGTGAGGAACCATCCAACCAAAAACAAAAGGCTGGCATTCACATCTGTGACCCTAACCAGTGCAAACAACTTCCAGGCGCTTGGACAAATAACGGTAAATGAAATACTGTCGCTGTATATGTTACTGTTACTTGGCTTCATTTTCTAACATGGCCACAAAGAATCTAGAAATGAATCCAGAAACGCACATGATGTAAGTTACCCCACCCTGCTCTTCATGCTCTGCTTGTATCTCTTCATACTGGTTTCAGATCCCTGCTGGAGACTTCAGTAAGGATCCCAACATGGAGCAGTGTGTGTACCTGCAAGCACAGTTCCCTGACCGACTGCTGGAGAAAGTGGTCTTAGTGTCCTTCCAGTCCGGGTACATCTTCATCCAGACTGACAAGACCCTCTACACCCCCAACAGCAAAGGTGAGTTTATTTCTACACAGTGGTGAAAAACATGCCTAATGTCTTTACATGGCTTTTTTTTTTTCCAAATTGAATGATTGTACTGTAAATTACAGTAAATGAACCCTTCCCTACACACAAGTGGAAATGGCCTGAAGTCAAAAAAGTTGTTTAACAGTCACATGACTCAAAATAGATACACCTTCCTTCAACCTTCAGCAGCAAAATTAACCTCTTCCCTTCTCCGTGTCAGTTCATTACAGGATGTTTGCACTGACGCCCCGTATGGAGCCAATAGAGAGGGATGACGAAACCCAACCTGAACCTTCTATTGCCATCGAGATTGTGGTATTGTATTTTATTTTTGATAAGCACAGAATTTAATGTAATATTATACAATCAGCTGTGACTGGGAGCAGGAAGCCTCTTGATGAGGTGATATCACAAATGCTTAACAGTAGATAAGTTTGCTGCAAATGACCAAAATAACCAAAACACATCCACTGAACCTTGTGTCTGTTTTGTGTCTAGTAACACCTGTCCTACCACTTACTGTTAAAATAAATGCATGCCTCCCTCTAGTGGTTGAGTTGCACATTGAAGACAGTCTCTTCCTTCTTAGATTGTAGATAAAGGACATACATAAAATGTAGCATGGATTTAATAAAATAATTTGTAAACTGGCACTGCTCTCTGTTAATGATTGTTCAATATTGTTTATTTTTAGACCCCTGAAGGCATCGTTTTACCAATTGATCCAGTCTCTTTGAAATCAGGGCTGCACTCTGGAGATTTTCAACTCGCTGAAATTGTCAGGTTAGTATTTTATCTTATTTAAATAAAATTGTCCACATTGTATCTCTTTACATTTTGTTGTTTAGTGAAATAACATTTCAACATTGATACAGTGAATTCAATTCAAAATATTAATACCTTAAATCTTTTAAGATTATGCATAGGCTATTTTACCATGTTTATGTTGTGTTTTTTACAATTAATTTCCATGTTTGTAATTTAGTGTTTGGACAACAACTTAAAAAAAATAATAGCCTACAGTGTATGAAGTGTGGAGACCCTTACAAAAAAGAAGTTTGTTCAAGAGTGCTATTACTATACTTCTTTTAAACTTAAAAAAGAGAGCATGTTTACTTTTAATGTACTTATCAGAGATATACTTCACAAAATTATACCTAAAAATCCTTAGCTTATACAGACAGCAGTATAGAAATATACTTGGCAAGTATACAGAAGAGTCCAAGAATACTTGGAAATACTGAAAAGTATACAGAAAAGTGTGTATATATATATATATATACTTGCAGTAAAAACTATTAAACTAGTAGTTTGCCCCTGTTTCCAGTCTTTATGCTAAGCTAAGCTAACTGGCTGCTGGCTCTACCTTCATATTTAGCATGCAGACATGAGAGTGGCAATAATCTTCTCATCTAAATTATAAATGGACAGACAAAACAGAAATGCATTTAATCCCTATGAACTATGAACTAAAACCAATCAGCCTAAAAGACATAAAACAAAGGTACTGCATCCGTTCTATCTAATGCAAAGCCAACCTGAAACCTTTAATCCTTTTCTTCTAAACTTCAGAGTTTCTGTAGTTCTCTATAAATGTTAAGTTCTTTGCAGCAGCTCATTTGTGTAGGACTATACCTCACTTTGTGTGACATAATAACTTCACGCAGTCCGAAGTCTAATTCCTGTTACCTTCAGTTTCTAAATTAATATATACAGTATATATTTTTTTGTTTGATTATTGAAATATGTGTTTGTGTGTGTGTTTAGTCCCGGACTGTGGAAGGTGGTGACGAAGTTCCACAGCAACCTAAAGCAGAGCTTTTCTGCAGAGTTCGAGGTCAAAGAATATGGTGAGTCCTTCATTATCTTTACTTTTATTTAAATCTTATATAAACCTACAACATTCACTTATTTTTTACTGGATTGGACACAGAATAAAATGTTTTCAATTTTCCAGTGCTGCCCAGTTTTGAGGTTAAACTGACGCCGGTGAGCCCCTTCTTCTACGTGGACAGTGACGCCCTCACCGTCAACATCAAAGCTACGTAAGTGAAGTTTCTGTTGTCAAAGACCAGGTTTTATAGGTAGATTGATTGGAGGAGAAAATAAAGAGTGTTGTTCAGAAGTTGTGTTGGGGCTCTTGCTATTTTAGTTTGTTAGCCATCTGCTGTTTTTTTTTTTGTTAATTGTCCTGTTTTGCTTCATTGTGGCTTAAACATGTCTCCCTTTTGTGGATTTAGGTATCTGTTTGGTGAAGAGGTGGATGGGACGGCGCACGTGGTGTTTGGGGTTATGCAAAACGGTCAAAAGAGGAGCTTTCCAGGTTCTCTTCAGAGAGTACAGGTGAACACATTCACACTTTCACACATTCACACTTTTGATGTATTTGTATATGTTTTGTAAAACTTATCTTTCAGAGGCTGTGGCAGGTTCAGTTTTAGAGCTAGAAGGTACAGATATATGAAACTAGAAAACCTAAGGAATCCATTGGTACAAACCATGTCACACTAGCATGTTGGGGTAGGAGGCTCAGTAATGCTCCAAAGTTAGGCTAAATTTTGGCATAGTGTTTTTCAAAGGGGTCCCTTGACCTCTGACCTCAAGATATGTGAATGAAAATGGGTGCTATGGGTACCCACGAGTCTTCCCTTTACAGACATGCCCACTTTATGATAATCACATGCAGTTTGGGGCAAAAACCAAACACTTATTTTTGCCTATTCTAAAATGATGCGCTTGACTATTTCTCTATACTGAGGTCCCTAAACAGTCCTGGAATTACATAAATTGGGTATCACTGTAAAGCTGAGATTCTTGTGGATCCAATGAGCCCAACTGTATTCATGTGTGATGATGTTTGTCCCCATAGTAGTCATTTCATTGTAGTGAGACCATTTTTTTAAACTTGATCTCACTGTATAAAATTACCTGTGGTGACCTCTAGGATAATCACAGTCTCATGAAACTTTACAGCCACAAAAGTGCAATTCTTGCAGAAATTTCAAAACGTCAAAAGTTTTTGTTACCAAATTACAGCATGGCTTTTTCTATGGTGTTCCTCAAGGTCTTGGTGTCTTAATGTGATATTTTGGAGGGATTATTTATCATTTTCATCAATTCTGAAGTGCTGTAAAATGGTTCAATTTAGCAAAAATCTGTGTAACAAATGGTATGGATAAACTTAATGGGAATGGCCATCATAATTTTCTAAGCCCTTATACACTTTCACAATTTATTTCAATTAATTAATTCATGTGGATATCTGGTTTATGACTAGAACAACTTAACACACAGTGCTGAGCTGCATCACAGATTAATCTTCAGGTTCCCAGCTTTCAGATGATGTACACAACTTCTATGTGACATCTACTGTTGACCTGCTATCTCCCCCTAAAGACCTCCTGTAGCCCACTAAAAAAGACAAAAACGGGTCTATTGTGGTTCTCAGAGGACAGCAGTTAAGTACCTGAACGACTAACTGTATCACTGTACCACTATACTGTATTTCAAGATGCATTATTATATTATGTCACATTAGGTCCAGAGAGGTAGTGGAGAGGTCACACTGAAGAAAGAGCACATCACACAGACCTTCCCAAACATCACGGACCTGGTGGGGAGTTCCATATTTGTATCTGTCAGTGTGATGACGGAGAGCGGTAAGAAAGAAAGACTGTGTGTTTGGGCCTATTCAGTATATTTGAAAAAAGAAAATAAAGAAAGTTTTTCTGGATTGTGAACAGATTAAAAAACAAACTCTTTTAAGTTTGTGTGTGAATGTGTTTGTGTTTCTGCATCAACTCACAGGTAGTGAAATGGTGGAGGCAGAGTTGAGAAGTATCCAGATTGTCACATCACCTTACACCATCCACTTCAAGAAAACGCCCAAATATTTCAAACCAGGAATGTCCTTCGATGTTGCGGTAAGTACACTTGTTTACATTTACATAAACTGACAGCATATGTATGGCTTATGGCTTGGTACTTCCTGGCAACAAACAAAACATGTTCTCAGACATAAAGGGGGATTATAAGAGGAAATTTATTTAAAAAAAAACATTATGTTTGTACTACAATTTGTGGGGTGAATATATGAAATGTTATAGATGAAGAAATTAAGTAAAGTAAAATTATAAATCCATTCAAGATGTATAAAATGTTTTTGAGAGGTACAGGGATGAGGAAGGGGCCTTGTCTCTCTCGGGACTGTGAAGCTCATTGTTGATGTTGTTGTTATTGTTTTTTATATTAAGATTATTATTTGTGTGTATATGTGATAAAAATTAAGTTCATTGTTTAAGTTATAGAAAGGAGTAGGACCGTATATAAGTGTTTACTTATTTTTTACCTCTATTTTTTTATTTAATTTATTTAGAATTTACTATATATGTTTACTGTTATTTTATTGGTTATTCTTATTATTTGTTACATGTTCAAAATAAATCAATCTAATAAAATGGCTATATTTCTAAATCCTTCACTGAAAACATTTCATAACTGAAATATAGTTACTCTTTGAAAACACAAATGGCAGTATGTCCTAAATATGAAAGTCACATAATGTTTATTACGATATAAAGGCAGACATGTGAGATTCCAGAGAAAAAGAGAAATTCATCCATCAACAGTTTGGGTCGCCATAAACTACCTGAGTCTTAAACTTAGTGCACAGCACTAAAAACTAATCTAATAACATGAGTTTGACCTTAATAAGGTGTGTTTTAATAAGGCAGTTGGATGTTTTCTGATTGTTCAGCTGTTTGTGTCTCTGATGGCAGGTTGAAGTTGTGAATCCTGACGGCACTCCGGCACAAGGTGTTACAGTGGTGGTCGATCCAGGACAGATGCAGGGCTTCACCGCAGCCAATGGCATTGCGAGGCTTACCATCAACACAGTGGCAGGGGAACCAACACTGACAATCACCGTAAGTCTCTGACATCTTTTACCCTTTTTGCATTATAGCCCAAATGGCCACTTAAACCTCCATTAATCTTCTATCCATTATCTGTAACCGATTATCCTATTCGAGGTCGCGAGGGGGGTCTGGAGCCAATCCCAGCTGACATTGGGCAAAGGCGGGGTACACCCTGGACAGGTCGCCAGACTATCACAGGGCTGACACATAGAGACAGACAACCATTCACGCTCACATTCACACCTACGGCAAATTTAGAGTCAACAATTAAACTAACATGCATGTCTTTGGACTGTGGGAGGATAACCGGAGAACCGGGAGAAAACCCACGATAAACTCCACACAGAAGGGCCCCAAGCCGGATTCAAACCTGCTTGCTGTGAGGCGACAGTGCTAACCACTGCACCACCCTTCAGCCCCTACATTAATCAACATTTTTGATATTCACTTGAAGAGGTGAAATCAAGCAGAGCTATCACCCAGCTCCTTGTTTTGGTTCTGCTGCTCACACATTTACTGTACAGTATGTGAATGGTGAACTTCATCCTGTCAGTGTTATGTCTTTTGGTCATTCTATTTAGCAATTTTATATTGCTAGGCAAAACTATGGCAGGCAAAGCCTCAATAAGTTAAGATTGGATAAACATGGGACTTTTCAAGTATTATTTATTAAACTGTGTGTGTATGCTTACCTGTGTGTGTCTTTAATTGCAGGCAAAGACCAATGATCCTCGTTTATCACCTGAAAGGCAAGCATCAGCCACCATGTCTGCTCTCCCATATACCACTACAAGCAACAACTACATCCACATTGGTAAGTTACATCTTGAAATGACATCAGATGATTAAAAACAAAGGTGGTGACAGTGGAAAAGTATGCACCATGCGCTAAATCTTTTCTGTGTTCAGCACTCATCACAACATGTCACATTTGCAGGTGTGAATGCAGCTGAGCTGGACTTAGGACACAAACTGAAAATCAACCTCATCCTCAATAGGCGGGAAACACACGACACTGACATCACATATCTGGTGAGAGGTGTTTTACACCTGTGCTTGTGTGCACATGTGTAACTCTTTTTGTTGCGTCTCACGACTCATGTGTGATAAGTGCTGATGTATAAATCTGTGTCCCTAGATCCTGAGCAGAGGTCAGCTGGTGAAAAGTGGCCGTTACAGGACAAGAGGTCAAGTACTGATTTCCCTGAGACTTCTCATTACCAAAGAAATGCTGCCATCATTTCGCATCATAGCCTACTACCATACAAATGGCAATGAATTGGTATCAGACTCTGTTTGGATGGATGTCAAGGACTCCTGCATTGGCTCGGTGAGTCACACAACACTGATGTAACGAAAAGGCAAACAAGACACCCATGCACAACCTGATAAAGTTATTTGTATACTTCTCTGATATATTTTTATGTATGAAACAAATTCAAAACTGCACGTCTCATTCACTGATTCACATTTAGCTGAGGCTGGAATCATCGAGACCCGCTCCATCCTATGAGCCTCAAATGATGTTTGGTCTGAAGGTCACAGGAGATCCAGAGGCCACAGTGGGATTGGTGGCAGTTGACAAAGGCGTCTACGTCCTAAACAACAAGCACCGCCTCACCCAGAAAAAGGTCATTTCTTTATTTCATAATTATCTTTGAGAATATTTGAAAGGGCTTAAATTCAAAAAGCTATGTATAAAAAAAAATCACACGTTAACTGTCAATTTTGTTAGCTTTTGGCTTCAAATAATATCCGGTGTAAGTTTGTCCTGCAGCAAATACATTGCATGAGTAAATGTGTCTCATTCCAACCTGCTCAGGTATGGGACATTGTCGAGAAACACGACACAGGCTGCACACCAGGTGGAGGGAAGGACGGTATGGGTGTGTTCTACGATGCCGGGCTGTTGTTTGAGTCCAACACGGCTTCTGGTACTCCCTACAGACAAGGTGACGCTACTTTACCCTCCCCTTCTCTGAACATGCCCCTCTTTATGCTCAATGAAATATCTCTAACTAGGAGAAGTGGGCACATGGACCATTATTCATCACCTACAGTCAAATGCTTTTATATTAGTAGGGATCTAGTGGTCAGTAGAAGAGCTGCATCTTAAAGATAGTTTCAGAGACACTGTTTCTGAAATCACTCATCGCTGTGTAGTTTTTTTAATTCTTCAGTGCTGCGAGCACCACAAACAGAGAGCCAGAATCTCAAACAGATGTCTTAAACTTTGGGCACATAAAACCAACACTATACCACTTAGGGTAAGTGAGATAATTTGGTTGAACCGACGCTTTGAGGCACTTCCATATTTACATTAACACTGGTCACTGCCACATGAGCTGATCATGATCCCTCCTGTTTTATAGGGGTTTTAAAAGATTTTTTTTTATTCTAATAAAGCATTTATACAATGTTTTAACATTTCAACAAATGAGGTGTGCAATTGTAGATCATACTTTCTCACACCCACACGCTGTCAATGTGTCCAACCAGATAAACCATCTCAGTCTGATTTTAAGAGTATCGCATCAACTAAACTACGCAAAACTCAAGTCTGGGTCCAATCTGTTAAAGATCTTGTCTGTGTTGCATTTTCAGAATTGAAATGTCCGGCCCCCAGCAGGAGGAAACGAGCCCCTACTGTAATGGATGTCACGACCAGCTTACGTAAGAACCACAGCTCTAAACTACCCAATAACCACATATTCAGTCACTCAGTTCAGGACTTTGGACTTTGACAATATTCATCTTTGCCATGTTATGTATTAATCTTTTCCTCCCTTTCCCATTTAGTTTTTTAGTTTATTTGTTTTTCCTTATTCAAATCCTTATTGTTATCCTTATTCTTGTACTCCATTTCTTCTCACCTGTGTCCCTCCTCTACAACCCTCTTTCTTTCCAGTGAGTCAATATAACGACCAAGTGCAACGTGACTGTTGTTCGGAAGGCATGAGGCCTACCCTCCTCTCATACAGCTGTGAGAGGCGCGCCGATTACATCCTTGATGGCGCAACCTGTGTCGCTGCCTTCCTGCACTGCTGCAAGGAGATGGAAACCCAGCGATCTGAGAAGAAGGAGGATAGCCTCCTACTGGCTCGCAGTAAGAGACGGGGACAAGGGATGGGTGGTTACTATTCATGGTCATACTTAAGAAACAATCAAAAGGATAACCTTTTTAATGACACTTTAGGTGAGGAGGATGACAACAGTTACATGGACAGCAATGAAATTGTTTCTCGCACCAAGTTCCCTGAAAGTTGGCTGTGGTTCGATGTCCATCTGCCTGCTTGCCCTCAACACACAAACTGGTGAGTAAACTGAAATAAACTGGGGAAAAAAAGTTCAGAAACTTGTGTTTGGTGGATTATTTCTCTGTTGTTACAATGCTAATTGGCATTGTATTTTACATCGTTGGAAAGCCTGTTTATTTACCTTCACAATGATGTCCAACTTGTAAGGATCATGCATTTGTGGGATGAGCAGCACAGCTGATTATGTGGGTAGCGCCCAAGAAAAATTTGGCAAAATGCTCCCCCAATGGTAAACAGTGTATTCTCATAAGGCTACCAGGAAGCCTGCAATGACTGCCCTTCACCGTCAGGCCCGTTTCAATGATGTCAACAACACAGACAATGGAACCTGAACATGTGGGGGAATGTCATGTTCAGTGATGAGTCCAGGTTCTGTCTGCCAAAGTCGGATGGCAGGGTCAAAGTATGGAGACGACGCGGAGAACGCTATACTGATTGTTGCACCGATCGAGTACGAGCTTTTGGTGGGGGCAGTGTCATGGTGTGGGGCGGCATCTCCCTCACTGGCAAAACAAGGCTTGTCATCATTGAAGGCCATCTCAAAGCAGTGAGATATCGGGATGAGATTCTGCAGCCAGTGGCGATCCCATATCTCCACAATCTGGGACCTATCTTCATCCTCCAAGATGACAACGCTCACCCCCACAGAGCCAGGGTTATCACAGACTACCTCCACAATGTGCCATCCCACAGCAACGTGTGACCAGGTTGGTGACCAGCATGAGGAGGAGGTGCCAGGCTGTTGTGGCTGCGTATGGATCTTCCACCCGCTACTGAGGCTCCTGACGGTGTATTAAATTAATAAAGTGTAAAATAGCCAATATGTCTTGTTTGTTCCTTGTTACTGATAGAGAGTTCAATCATCCAATCCACCAAAAAACTCAAAACAAGAGTTAATACCAACAGGAGAATACACTGTTTACCATTGGCAGAGCATTTTGACACATTTATTCTTGGGCGCTACCCAGATAATCAGCTCTGCTGCTCATCCCACAAATGCATGATCCTTACAAGTTGGACATCATTGTGAAGGTAAATAAACAGGCTTTCCAACCATGTAAAATACAATGCCAATTAGCATTGTAACAACAAAGAAATAATCCACCAAACACAAGTTTCTGAACTTTTTTTCCCAGTTTATACACAGAAAGAATACACTGATAACTTCACACCGACACCACTAGGATTCAAAGGTACCTCTCAAAGTGTTGACACTTTTCTTTGTTTCAGTGACACCACATCATTGACGAAAAATGTTCCTTTGCAAGACTCGATCACAACCTGGCAGTTCACTGGCATTAGTCTGTCAAAAACTCACGGTGAGGATTCAGTTACTAAAATCTGTCATGTGTTTTAGTTGTGCCTCTAATCTTAAACCTCTATCAGCCCTTTACACCTTTTTCTCTCTCCCTTTTTCTATTTTTCATCACTTATTTTTTAATCCCTCTCATCTTAAAGGAATCTGTGTTGGTGCTCCGTTAGAAGTGATTGTCCGAAAGGAATTCTTCGTTGATCTCAGGCTGCCGTACTCTGCTGTCCGTGGAGAGCAGCTAGAAGTTAAGGCAATCCTCCACAACTACAGCCCCGATGATATCACCGTAAGTCTGGGCTGCCCTGCTCTGGTGTTTTATGCCAGAGACAATGAGGCCATGATATTTTTCTCAAAGAGTTTGCAAACAAAAGAGCAAAAGCAACAGTAAATATTGGACTGACTTACAACGTGTGGCACAAAAAGGGAATGAATCCTTTTCCATGGTGGTCGGTCTCAGAACTGGGGGAAACCTTACTGCAATATTTACAGTGTACCTTCAAGATCAAATTGATCCAATAGGAAACAATGTAAAGCATAAAATGTCTTCAAATTAGGGAAGCATCTTTGATCAACTACACATACTTCAATATCTTTTTCCATCTTTGTCCTGTTCTCAAGGTGCGTGTGGATCTGATTGAGAAGGAGCACGTGTGCAGCGCAGCTTCTAAGCGTGGGAAGTATCGTCAGGAGGTCAAAATTGGACCCCAAACTACACGATCTGTACCCTTCATCATTATTCCCATGAAAGACGGACAATACAGCATTGAGGTCAAAGCAGCTGTTAAAGATTCGTCGCTCCATGACGGAATCATGAAGATGCTGCGGGTGGTGGTAAGAGAAACGGGAAACGAACGGCGATCTCCTGTGTTAAAGTCAGTATAGGGAAACAGACATCTTTTGGGGCGTAACTTTGATGCAAATGTATACTGTATCAACTTTTCAACATAAACTGTAAATAAGACAGTTAACAATCAAATCATATTGTATTTCGTTACACACCAGCAGATAACGATTACTCAAAAATAGTTATTTATTTCTAACCTTTGTCCTAACTGTTGCTTTTCCAGCCTGAAGGTGTGCTGGTTAAATCTCCTCAGATTATATCTCTAGACCCCACTAAAAAAGGTGTAGGTGAGTTTACACATTAAACAGCTACATCATATAGTAATTTGCTAATATTAAATTTGTATCACTTGCTAATTGATCCCCTAACGTGCCCACTGTTTATCCCTTTAGATGGTAAACAAGAAGAAACTCTCAACAGTGGAATTCCTAGGAAAGATTTGGTTCCAAACACACCTACGAATACACAGATCTCTGTGACAGGTGAGATGTGATGATATATTTGGGCACATTATGCGATATAGTGCCAGTTACAATGAACTTTGCATTGGTGTAAATTGTTATTGGTCTTATTGGGAAATGAATGACCACCTCACTGGTTTTGGGGGACCTTTGCATGTTTATTTAGTTACTAATGTTTAGTTTTTTTTGTTTGTGTTTGTGCATGCAGGGAGAGAACAAGTTGCTTCACTGAAGAACGCCATTAGTGGGAACTCTATGGGTACTCTGATCCTCCAGCCCTATGGCTGCGGAGAGCAGAACATGTACCGCATGACCCTGCCTGTCATTGCAGCCACATATTTGGACAAAACCAACCAGTGGGAAGCTGTGGGCTTTCAGAAACGTAACGAAGCCCTCCAACACATCAAGCACGGTAGGCTCACAGATGTGTTTATTAGCACACATACCAGAAATGTCATTGATGCCCCTCGTGGCAGAAGTGGTATATAAAAAAAAAAAAAGAACAGCACGGTAGACAGCAATGCATGCGATGCTACCCCTTCCCCACAGATCCAGGCTAGGGACACTGACAATTAATGGTCTGAATGCAACACATAGACTCATAGACTTTAGATGTTTTCACCAGGATTGTCTTATACAAACAAAAACGTATGCCGCCAGAATCATTTGAAAAATGCTATAATCACAGGAAAAAAATGTAAGAGGACTCCTCAAACTGGTTTTGTGTTTTTGTTTGTGTCCAGGTTACCAGAACGAGCTTAACTACCGAAAACGTGATGGGTCTTATGCTGTGTATCCCGATTACCAAAGTAGCACCTGGTGAGGCATTCAAACATCTTTGAACTCATAGTGGTTTCCACATCCTCCTTTAACTTAACTTGACTGTGATGACAATATTGTGTATTTCATGTGCAAATAAATGAAACTAAACTTCTCCTCTCCTCTCCTGTCTAAGGCTGACAGCCTATGTTGCCAAGGTGTTTGCCATGGCCAGCAGTCTGGTGGCAGTGCAAAGAAAAGACATCTGTGAAGCTGTTCAGTTTCTGATTCTCAACACGCAGCAACCTGACGGCTTGTTTAGAGAAGTTGGAATTGTGTTTAGCGGACAGATGATTGTGCGTTCACGGATTTCATTAACATCAATATTTCATCTTAGTGCTACAAAAATAGCGAGATGAAAACAATTACATATCATTGACTATAATCTATAATCTCTGTGTGTGCATGTGTAGGGTGATGTGCGCGGCGGAGATTCAGATGCCTCCATGACGGCCTTCTGCCTCATTGCCATGCAGGAGTCACGCACACTATGTACTGCAACTGTTAATGTGAGTAACTCATCTGCATACCATGTTTTCTTTTTTTCCCCCCTCACTGCATTTGTTTCTTCATTTATTGACTCACTAGTGATGGGCGAAATTGCAAAGTATCACTCTTAGCTAGGGCTGTCAATAGATTGAAATATTTAATTGTGATTAATCACATGATTGTCCATAGTTAATCGCAATTAATCACAAATTCATTGCACACTTTTTTATCTGTTAAAAATGCACCTTAAAGGGAGATTTGTCAAGTATTTAATACTCTTATCAACATGGGAGTGGGAAAATATGCTTGCTTTATGCAAATGTATGTACTGTATATATTTATTTTTGGAAAGCAATTAACAGCACAAAACAATGACAAATATTGTCCAGAAACCCTCACAGGTACTGCATTTAGCATACAAATATGCTCAAATCATAACATGGCAAACTGCAGCCCAACAAGCAGCAACAGCTGTCAGTGTGTCAGTGTTCTGATTTGACTATGACTTGCCCAAAACTGCATGTGATTATCATAAAGTGGGCATGTCTGTAAAGGGGAGACTCACGGGTACCCATAGAACCCATTTTTATTCACATATCTTGAGGTCAGAGTTCAAGGGTCCCCTTTGAAAATGGTTATGACAGTTTTTCCTCGTCAAAATTATTATTATATGTTATTTAGCCTCCTTCGCGATAAGCTAGTGTGACATGGTTGGATTCCTGAGGTTTTCTAGTTTCATTTGATGCCAGTATCTTCACTCTAGCTTTAAAACTGAGCCCGCTACAACCTACAAATCAGAAGTTGCATTAAACAAATTAGTGGCGTTAAAACAAATTTGCGTAAACGCGTTATCTCGTTAACTTTGACAGCCCTCTTAACACAGTCCCATGCTGCTTCAGCAGGTGGACAGACCTGTTATGTCTAGTTACAGTTGCTAAACTAAAATTGGGAAATTGCTGTTCAAGGAGAGGGTTTAGTGAATGGTCAATTGTGCTAAAAAGATTCTTTCCAAGCATTTGATACATTCAAATTCAAAACGACATTTGATGCCAACCCTTAGTCTTGTATTTGTATGGAAGCATTAAATCCACACCCCAATAGTAACTGTAACTGATGGCGGCTCAGTCTAGCTCACAAGACACAGAAGAAGGTAAGAGAGGGGACGATCCGGTCTATTGTCCCAGGATCAAATGTTTCCTGAACAGAATGGGATATTGAAAATAGATGGATCACTGTTATCTGGCTCTTCTCCCCTTTCTCCTAACTTTCTATTCCTTCTGTCCAGGGTCTGCAGGGCAGTATCAACAAAGCAGTAGCCTATCTGGAAAGGCGTCTGCCCAGCCTCACCAACCCATATGCTGTTGCCATGACGTCATATGCCCTGGCCAATGAAAACAAACTGAACCGCGAGATCCTCTACAGGTTTGCCTCCCCAGGTATTTCTGTAACATTAAATATTCCAAGATGATGTCTTGGGGAATAGTTAGTAAACTGAGCTTGTTCCAGGTAGAGCATACAGTAGTAATAAATAAATATATTTGTGTGTCTTCCTCAGCGTTGTCCCACTGGCCGACACCTAAGGGGCATGTTTACACACTGGAGGCCACAGCTTACGCTCTCCTCGCTCTGGTCAAGGCCAAGGTGAGCATGTGCCACATGTGTGCGTTTCACCAGGATGTCCTGCTACAGAAAACATACAACTGAGTCCTCATCCATGCTGCCTCACTAACAGGGTAGAGGGTTTGGAAACAAAGTCAATGAAGCAATGAAATGTCGCTTACAGTAGCTTTTACACTTTTTAAATAACCATATTTGGCAAACATTATTGACCTTTTACATTCTTTTCTGCTTCACTTGCAATGACTTAGTTATGACATAGTTATAAAAACAAGGGACTGATTTGAACATCGTGCAAGGCATAATCACACAATAATAACACACATTTGACAAAAACAGATTATTTGTGATTGATTGCTTTTATCAGGCAAGTTTCAAGTAGCTGCTGTTTGATGGTGCCATAATAGGGAAACTATATGGTAGGTTTTGGAAACTTACAGGTTACAATCTAAAATGTAACTGTACCAGAATCAGGAGTTCTCTGTATTTTCACTAAAGCTGTTTTATAAATGCAAATGCACAGTCAACCATGGACAATTTCAACCATTTACTTGCCTTCTGTTAATAAAGGCCTATGAAGACGCCAGACCTATTGTGAGATGGTTCAACCAACAGCAGTTTGTGGGCGGAGGCTATGGATCAACTCAGGTAACACAGACCCTTCTCTCCATCTTATGTTTACTTATAACCTGTTTACTGTATGTCTAAGTCTTGTTTTCTCCCCCTCACTCGTTTTCTCTCTAGGCTACCATAATAGTGTACCAGGCTATAGCAGAGTACTGGTCCAGTGCTAGAGAACCAGAGTATGATCTGAATGTGGACATCTTGTTGCCGGGCAGGTCAAGGCCTGACAAGTACAACTTCAACATCAACAACCAATACGCCACCAGAACATCTGAAGTGAGCGCACACACAAACAGACTCCCAGTGGTTCATTAACATCATCAGTCCTGTTGTTTTCTGTATGTTTCTACTGCTGATCCCTGACTGTGTGTGTGTGTGTGTTTGTGTGCGTATTTAAATCCCCACAGTTCAATGATATAAACCAGAACGTGAAAGTGACCGCCACGGGTTCAGGAGAAGCAACGGTGAGAGTAAGTACAATATATTTTTATATTCTTCTATATATTTATCATCTGTTGATTACTGATGTGTGCTTTTTGAATCTCAGATACAACCAAATACATTTTTATACTAGACAGATGTCTATTAGTTTATCACATATTAAGATGCACTTTTGTCTATGTGACAGATGGTGTCGCTGTATTACGCTATGCCTAAAGAAAAGCAGAGTGACTGTCAGAAGTTTAACATGTCAGTGCAGCTCCTCCCAGGTAATTTGGTGCCCTCCTCCTCTTCCTGTTTATTTGTCTTCATTTGTTGTCATTTTATCCGTTTGTTTCTGCCAAGTACCTTATGAGAAAAGACTCAACTAAATACTCAATTACACAATACAATGTTTTGCTCCTGCAGAAAAAATTGAGGAGGATGAGAAGATATACAAGCTGAGAATAGAGGTTTTGTAAGTACAATCAAGAAGTCATCCTGACAAGTGTTACAGTAACATGGCTTTATACACAACATGTTCTAACCAGATATGGCCCCTACAACACTTCACTTCTTAACCTCTCTGTTTCCTCATCATTTTAAATTGTCCTGCCTTCTGTGTGTGATTTCCTCGAATCTGAGCTCATTTGAGCTGCTCATTCCCAATCATTTAACCCTCTGAGACCCACAATAGACCCATCTTTGTCTATTTTAGGGGCTACAGAGGGTCTTTAGGGGGCGATAGCAGGTCAACAGTAGATGTCACACAGAAGTGGTGTACATCATCTGAAAGCTGGGAACCTGAAGATTAATTTGAGATGCAGTTCACTGTGTGTCAAGTTGTTCAAGTCATACATCAGAAGTAAACATGATTTAATTCATTTATTGATTATTTAAAATAAATTGTGAAATTGTATAAGGGTTTAGAACATTATGATGGGCATCCCCACGCTCTATTATGTCTCATAAGTTGTTGCAGCAATTTTTGGGTTGATACCATTTGTTACACAGATTTGGTGCTAAATTTAACCATTTTTTTTACCACTCGAGAATTGATAAAAAATGATCAATAATCCTTCCAAAATACCACATTAAGACACCAAGACCTTGAAGAACACCATAGAAAAAGCCATTTGGTTTCAAAAACTTTTGACATCCTGAGATTTCTGCAAGAATTGCATTTTTCAGTGATTGGATGGTGAGCACTTCTGTTCTGGAAACTGCTCAGAAGCCCACTTATTGTCAATTTAGCTAGTAAAGCCATCCATTCTCTGAATGCTCTAGGTCTCTAGTTTGTGGTTGTAAAGTTCCATGAGGCTGTGATTATCCTAGAGGTCACCACAGGTCATTGTGTACAGTGAGGTCAAGTTTCAAAAAATGGTCTCATTACAATGAAATGGCTACTATGGGGACTAACATCATCACACATAAATACAGTTGGATCATTGGATCCAAAAGAGATCCACATATGATATCTGTACCTTCACTCTAGCTCTAAAACTCAACCTGCTAGAGTCTCTGAAAGACAGGAAAGTCGGTCGGGATCGACCGCGAGGGTTAAATTGTATTTGAAACATCATTCTTTCTCTCAATCTTCTTTATGCTGTTATTTAATTATTCTTCTGTCCGTTCTGTGTACAGGTATAAGGACAGGGAGCACGATGCATCCATGTCAATTTTGGATATTGGCTTGCTAACTGGCTTCACGGTTAACACAAAGGACCTGGACTTAGTAAGAACTTACAGATCCACTTATACCCACATACAGTTCACAAGTCAGTGTTTATGGTTCAGAGAAACAAAATGTTTTTTATGGTTTCGAAAGTTGTCTGACTGTGTGTGTTTGTGTGTAGTTGTCCAAAGGACGTGCTCGCACTATTGCAAAATATGAGATGAACACAGTCCTGTCAGAAAGAGGCTCGCTCATCATCTACCTGGACAAGGTAAGACATCACTGTTTCCTACCTCTATACTTTTCTCTCTGCCTTGTTGTTTGTGTATTTATCTCCATCTCACCTTTGTCCACAGGTTTCTCACACACGACCAGAGGAGATCACTTTTAGGCTCCATCAGAAGATGGAAGTGGGCGTCTTACAACCAGCTGCTGTGTCTGTCTATGAATACTATGACCGTGAGTCTCAGACACACTTAGGAACATATGATGCCTCCATGTACTTTGCTGACAGTGGATGTCCGACAAATCTTTCTCTCCCATCGCAGAAACACATTGTGTGAAGTTCTACCATCCAGAGAGGAGAGCTGGACAGCTACTGCGGCTCTGTAGAGGGGATGAATGCACATGTGCTGAAGGTAAACAGGATGATGTCAAACTGACCTAATTTCTCTACTGTAAACACAAAAACACAACACGACTTACAACATACAACCGTTTTCTCTCTCGCTGAGTTGTACTCCTTTTGATGGTGTGGTATACCACCAGTAAAGTGTTTCCTTTCAGATCTGGTGAAGGAGATGGTTGTGGAATTTGGTTTACAGTAACTCACCAGATTATAACGTAATCATTAGAATGTTCTGTCAGCGGCAACAAGCACCTGCAGGATCCTGTAGGATCAGAGCAGCAGTCGCTAAAGAATAACTCGCGAACATATTAAAATTGTGACTAAGATACAGCCGCACTCATCCATCATCTCATCCACACACACCCACATGTGCTCATTTAATCAAGTCATTAGTTGTGTATTTACTTTGTGCCGATTGTGTATTTCCAGAGAACTGCAGTATGCAGAAGAAGGACAAAGTCAACAATGATCAGCGCACAGCTAAGGTCTGTGAGAGTACACAGATCAGCAACATAGACTTTGGTAAGAGAGTGTAAATGCACTGCATTTATGTAGCACTTTAATCCCAAAAATGTATGTGTTTGTGTGAGTAAGAGATTGAGAGAATCGGTGAGCAAGGGAGCTAACAATCTGCAACTTGTCTGTCCTCAGCGTACAAAGTGAGACTGGAAGAGTTTACAGACGGCTTGTCCACTGACATTTACACAGTGCGGGTCCTGGAAGTCATCAAAGAAGGTGGGTGTTTATCTTTGAACTGTCAAAAATGCACTACCCCCTGATGTTTCTAAGGTGCCTTAAAGGTGAAGGTAATATAACAATTTGCCTCTTTCTGACATTTCATGGGCACATTGAATCTCAATGCTGTTTTCAGTCAGACAGAAAAATGATTGATTTATGGTCATTTAAAGGAAAAGTTCAACATTTGGGGAAATGTGCTTATTTGCTTTCTTGCAGAGAGTTAGATGAGTGAAAAGACTGGTACCACTCACATGTTTGTAGGCCAAGTATAAAGCTACCACTAACAGTCAGCCAAATTAGCTTGCCAGCAGACACTCCAGGAAGTTACTGGTCCTAGCCAAGTACAATAGTCCAGTACACCCCCTTAAAAGGTGAATTGTAATTTTTACGCTTCATTTTTTTGTACAGATTGTACAAACAAAATTGGAGGTGCTGGTAGGTGTATTTTGTTACCTTTGGATAAAGCCAGGCTAACTGTTTCAAGTCTTCATGCTAAGCTCAGTTAGCTGGTTGTTGGCTGCATATTTACTATACATTCATGAGAGTGGTATCAATAACGGGCGTCAATCTAACCATCTGTTCTATATTTTAATTACAGGAATTGTTGATGTGGGTCCTCTGAATAAACTGCGCACATTCCTCAGTTATCCGCACTGCAGGGAATCTTTAGATCTGGGGACAGGCAAAACCTACCTTATCATGGGCTCATCCAAAGATATTCAGAGAGATGACCAACATCAATCGTAAGTTTGTTCTTTGTGTGAAAGTCAATGTGTGTGGTGGGTGCCTTTTAAGGATTTTTACTGTTTCACTGCTTTCTGCTACTAAATCAAGTTACTCTTTCTTGTACTCTAGTTTTGCGTTACTGTTGATAGAGTCATTAAATGTACAGAAGGAGGGAGGAGGCTTGTGGTTTATGTTCCAGCGGGTTACAGATGGCTGGTCAAATGAAGAACCAATGTGTGTTTCACTTTGCTCTCCTCAGATACCAGTATGTACTCGGTGAGAGAACCTGGATCGAGTACTGGCCCATAGAAGCAGAGTGTCAAACTGAGGAACACCAACCTACCTGTTTGGGCATGGAGGAGATGGTCCAGCAGTACCAACTCTTTGGATGTCAGCAGTAGTGAAACGAAGGAAAAAGAACTAAAGTGTCAAATTGTTTTTATTTTGCATTGTTCTTATTATGTAAAACGTTCACTGCTATGGGATATGAGGGCTTACAATGTTGCACTATATTGATTAAAATGTAATTGTCTCTATCTCATTCTCTGTGTTTTATTCATTTACGTTTTGTTAATGTTTGATTACTATTATGTTGGTTGCTGTATAGTAAACTTTGAGAAGCTCAACTAGAGGTAGAAGTTTAACCCCCTGAGACCCGTGGAATTGCGGGCAATCCTGACCGACTTTACTGTCTTTCAGAGGCTGTGGTAGGTTCAGTTTTAGAGCTAGAAGGTACAGATATCATATGAAACTAAAAAACCTAAGGATCCATTGGTACCAACCATGTGATGCTAGCATGTTGGGGGAGGAGGCTCAGCAACTCTCCAAAATTGGCATGGCCATTTTCAAAGGAGTCCCTTGACCTCTGACCTCAAGATATGTGAATGTAAATGGGTTCTATGGGTACCCACGAGTCTCCCCTTTACAGACATGCCCACTTTATGATAATCACATGCAGTTTGGGGCAAAAACATGCAGTTTTTTGCATGTAGTATAAATGTGTTATTTTTGCCTATTCCAAAATGGTGTATTTGAATATTTCTGCATAATGGGGTCCCTAAACAGTTTTTGAATTACATAAATTGGGTATGACTGTAAGGCTGAGACATTTGTGGATCCAATGAGTGCAATTGTATTCATGTTTGATGATGTTAGTCCTCATAGTAGCCATTTCATATAGTGAGACAATTTTTTTTAACTTGACCTCACTGTATAAAATGACCTGTGGTGAACTCTAGGGTAATCACAGTCTCATGAAACTTTACAGCCACAAACTAGAGACCTAGAGAATTCAGAGGATGGATGTCTTTCCTAGCTATATTGACAATAAGGGAGTTTCTGAGACGTTTCCAGAACAGAAGTGCTCGCCATCCAATCGTAGAAAAATGCAATTCATGCAGAAATCTCAAAATGTCAAGAGTTTTTCATACCAAATGTGGTATGGTGTTCCTCGAGGTCTCGGTGTCTTAATGTTGTATTTTGGAGGGATTTTTTATCATTGTTATCAAATCTGCTGTTGAAACTCCCAAAAAAACCCTGCCAGATACTTTGTCCATGCAGAAATTACTCAACCCGACTTGCACCCAGCTAGTTGTCTGTGTGCATGTTCAATATGTTTGTTTATGTTTACACTGATTCAGCAGTCTCAGAATAAGAAGTATAAGTGACTCAAACAAGAAGAAAACAAAGGCGTTACATTAGAAAACATTAAAAGCTGTTTTACTATAATTTTCAGTGTCCTGTTCATTCGACTGTAAATGTGGCCTGGGCCCAACAGCAAGGCCGCAACTTAAGATACTAGTTACATTTAACTATGAATGATTTTACTTGGAGCCGACAATGATACTTAGGAAATACTTAGAGCCTAGGACTCTGATAGATTCAGGTTCTTTTAAAATCAGGTGAGCAGAGTTAAAAACCAGACAGAAGTCTATAGTCAAATTAAAACCAGATTCAATATAATTAAAATAACATTGGTCTAAATTAATGATTAATTTAAACGCTTAGAGGAATAAAATGCTACTAGCAGCAAGGTTAAAAACCCTATAAAAAGTCCAGTCCAATCCAGCGGTCCAGTCGAGTCCAACCCGGCTCTTTACTCAAGTCCAATCCAGTGGCTCCAGCCGCGTACTCCTACCACACCGTCTTCGTCCGAAACTGTGAAATAACAGAGACACCAGGACCAGTAGTGTGTTCCTCACTGCTTGGCTATCACCAACTCCAGCTACGAGCCTTCCTGGCCTGTCTCAGTGTGTCCGCCACTCAAATGTACCAAAGAGTACTTACTATTTCTCTGGGCGGCAGGAGACCAACTGCCGACCAACGGTCTGAGTGGAGCTGCGTTGACGGACACGGTCTGCTGCATGACGTCACACAGGAACTCGCTGGTCACTGGGCTGGTAGGTCGTAGTCTTCAGGAGAGCCGTTGGTAGGTAGTAGTCGTCAGGAGAGCCGTTGGTAGGTAGTAGTCTTCAGGACAGCCGTTGGTAGGCAGTAGTCTTCAGGAGAGCCGTTGGTAGGTAGTAGTCTTCAGAAGAGCCGTTGGTAGGTAGTAGTCTTCAGGAGAGCCGTTGGTAGGTAGTAGTCGTCAGGAGAGCCGTTGGTAGGTAGTAGTCTTTAGGACAGCCGTTGGTAGGTAGTAGTCATCAGGCGAGCCGTTGGTAGGTAGTAGTCTTCAGGAGAGCCGTTGGTAGGTAGTTGTCTTCAGGATAGCCGTTGGTAAGTAGTAGTCTTCAGGAGAGCCGTTGGTAGGTAGTAGTCGTCAGGAGAGACGTTGGTAGGTAGTAGTCTTCAGGAGAGCCATTGTAGGTAGTAGTCTTCAGGAGAGCCATTGTAGGTAGTAGTCTTCAGGAGAGCCATTGTAGGTAGTAGTCTTCAGGAGAGCCGTTGGTAGGTAGTAGTCTTCAAGAGAGCCATTGGTAGGTAGTAGTCGTCAGGAGAGCCGTTGGTAGGTAGTAGTCGTCAGGAGAGCCGTTGTAGGTAGAAGTCTTCAGGAGAGCCGTTGGTAAGTAGTAGTCTTCAGGAGAGCCATTGGTAGGTAGTAGTCTTCAGGAGAGCCATTGTAGGTAGTAATCTTCAGGAGAGCCATTGTAGGTAGTAGTCTTCAGGAGAGCCGTTGGTAGGTAGTAGTCTTCAGGAGAGCCATTGTAGGTAATATTCTTCAGGAGAGCCATTGTAGGTAGTAGTCTTCAGGAGAGCCGTTGGTAGGTAGTAGTCGTCAGGAGAGCCGTTGGTAGGTAGTAGTCATCAGGAGAGCCGTTGTAGGTAAAAGTCTTCAGGAGAGCCGTTGGTAGGTAATAGTCTTCAGGAGAGCCGTTGGTAAGTAGTAGTCTTCAGGAGAGCCGTTGGTAGGTAGTAGTCGTCAGGAGAGACGTTGGTAGGTAGTAATCTTCAGGAGAGCCGTTGGTAGGTAGTTGTCTTCAGGATAGCCGTTGGTAGGCAGTAGTCTTCAGGAGTGCTGTTGGTAAGCAGTAGTCTTCAGGAGAGCCGTTGGTAGGTAGTAGTCGTCAGGAGAGACGTTGGTAGGTAGTAGTCGTCAGGAGAGCCGTTGGTAGGTAGTAGTCTTCAGGAGAGCCGTTGGTAGGTAGTTGTCTTCAGGATAGCCGTTGGTAAGTAGTAGTCTTCAGGAGAGCCGTTGGTAGGTAGTAGTCATCAGGAGAGCCGTTGTAGGTAAAAGTCTTCAGGAGAGCCGTTGGTAGGTAATAGTCTTCAGGAGAGCCGTTGGTAAGTAGTAGTCTTCAGGAGAGCCGTTGGTAGGTAGTAGTCGTCAGGAGAGACGTTGGTAGGTAGTAATCTTCAGGAGAGCCGTTGGTAGGTAGTTGTCTTCAGGATAGCCGTTGGTAGGCAGTAGTCTTCAGGAGTGCTGTTGGTAAGCAGTAGTCTTCAGGAGAGCCGTTGGTAGGTAGTAGGCGTCGGGAGAGCCGTTGGTAGGTAGTAGTCTTCAGGAGAGCCGTTGGTAGGTAGTAGTCTTCAGGACAGACGTTGGTAGGTAGTAGTCATCAGGAGAGCCGTTGGTAGGTAGTAGTCTTCAGGAGAGCCGTTGGTAGGTAGTTGTCTTCAGGATAGCCGTTGGTAAGTAGTAGTCTTCAGGAGAGCCGTTGGTAGGTAGTAGTCTTCAGGACAGCCGTTGGTAGGTAGTAGTCTTCAGGAGAGCCGTTGGTAGGTAGTTGTCTTCAGGATAGCCGTTGGTAAGTAGTAGTCTTCAGGAGAGCCGTTGGTAGGTAGTAGTCGTCAGGAGAGACGTTGGTAGGTAGTAGTCTTCAGGAGAGCCGTTGGTAGGTAGTAGTCGTCGGGAGAGCCGTTGGTAGGTAGTAGTCTTCAGGAGAGCCGTTGGTAGGTAGTAGTCTTCAGGAGAGCCGTTGGTAAGTAGTAGTCTTCAGGAGAGCCGTTGTTAGGTATTAGTCTTCAGGACAGCCGTTGGTAGATAGTAGTCATCAGGAGAGCCGTTGGTAGGTAGTAGTCTTCAGGAGAGCCGTTGGTAGGTAGTTGTCTTCAGGATAGCCGTTGGTAGGTAGTAGTCTTCAGGAGAGCCGTTGGTAGGTAGTAGTCTTCAGGACAGACGTTGGTAGGTAATAGTCATCAGGAGAGCCGTTGGTAGGTAGTAGTCTTCAGGAGAGCCGTTGGTAGGTAGTAGTCATCAGGAGAGCCGTTGGTAGGTAGTAGTCTTCAGGAGAGCCGTTGGTAGGTAGTAGTCATCAGGAGAGCCGTTGGTAGGTAGTAGTCTTCAGGACAGCCGTTGGTAGGTAGAAGTCATCAGGAGAGCCGTTGGTAGGTAGCAGTCTTCAGGAGAGCCGTTGGTAGGTAGTTGTCTTCAGGATAGCCGTTGGTAGGTGGTAGTCTTCAGGAGAGCCATTGGTAGGTAGTAGTCTTCAGGAGAGCCGTTGGTAAGTAGTAGTCTTCAGGAGAGCCGTTGGTAGGTAGAAGTCGTCAGGAGAGCCGTTGGTAGGTAGTAGTCTTCAGGTGAGCCGTTGGTAGGTAGTAGTCGTCAGGAGAGCTGTTCTGCCGCACCGCCGTCCCTGGACTGTTTTCTCTGACTGAAGAACCCGCTTCTGCTGCAACCTACTCTCTCCTTTTCTCTTCTCTGTCTGTGTTTTATCTCGCTAATTGCAGGCGTTCCGCCACACCTGTCGCTCCTCCAGTAATCAGTCTCCTTGATTGGAGGTGTGGCTGTCCATGGGTCATAACTCCAGTTCATGACATCTTAAAAACACACTTCAATCCACATATTAAAAACAACCCACACAATTAAACGGACCGTTTGTAACTTTTTACAGGTATAAATCTACCGGGTCGGTATCCCATGCGCCCTCGCATATGTGCGCACGCTCGCATGTGGCCAGAGTCTCTTCTCCTCTGCCTGCCTGCCTCAACTCACACACACTGCACGCGTTCTCGCTGTCTCGCTCCACCTCTAGACGTGCATGCGCGCTCACTCCACACTGCGAAAGAGTTAGTTTAGCTCTGAGAATATCTAGTGAATGTGCAGTGGACGTTTGTGCAAAAAATCCCTGCTGCAGCTCCTCCAGACCAACAGAGATTTTCCGTGTTTTGTGAAGTGACGGGGCTCCGCAGCAAGAAACGTTATCGTCTCTGACCGGGTGCAGGTGTCTCCCTGCGGGCGTAGTCGGGAGGCGATTACGTTTCTCTTCCTGCTTCAGCCCCAGCACTGACCCGCTTTTCCTGCTTCAGCCCCGGAGGCTGAAGCAGGAAAAGCCAACACTAGGATCAGCATTGATTCATGGAGAGACCTCCGTCTGGTCAGCTAACATTACTGCCAAGCAGGTGAAATATAGAGTGTTATTGTGGTTTTAGCTGACGTGTGTCGCCTCACTGTTTTGAGCGATGCTCGTTCATGTCTATGTAGAGCGAGCACAAGCGCGAACCCGATGCTGACTTTCGTTGACTTAACGGCCACAGGTGTCGCTGTTAACAAGCAATTCTGAAAGTTACATATAGGCCCTTTAAAAGGTCTGTGCACCTACAACACAACATGCAGGGATAAAACATGCAAAATAGAATAAAAACAACCACAAAACATGCAGCATGAACAAGGCATTTTTGACCCTGTCACATAAACCCCTCATTGATTTTCTGTCGTTTATCTTTTTCCTTAGATCAGAGCTTATCAGAATTCAACAGTTTCTCAACTGCTGCTGGGAAATCATGTGTTTGTTTGTGTTAATACCTGTGTACAGAAAGGGAAAGTGGGGTGCAGGAGGAAGGGTGAGAATGGATAAAAAGAGGGTGCTGCACAGCGACAGGCTACATTGACAGCGGATCAGGATCAGTTGAGGATGACTCTGCTGTGGCTGCTGGCCTCTGTGGCCTTTGTCTCCCTGACTTCTCTAGCTGATGGAGCTGCATTGTAAGTAGACCAGCCTATACCTTTACCCCCTGTGCTTGAATTAACTGACAAAAAAAACAGAGCTAAAATATACAGTTTGTTTGTTCATTTCATAATATTCACATTGTTATTGGTTAAACTGTAATAGGAGCAACAACAATACTTGAGGTCCTCTGCATTTATATTACATTTAAAAAGTGTATGGATACAAATATTGTGTGTCTTACATAATGAGGTGCTGTAGTCCAGTTTGCACTTTGTGTCACAAGGTAATGTGGTGTTTCAAATGATGCCAGTAAATTGGCCTAAACTTTGTTCAGAGTTTGCACAACGATGCATTACGCCAGACAGAGCAAGAGTCTAGAGGCATGATGAAATGTTTTGTTGATCCAGTGCTGGATCTTCATCAAGGTAATCAATAGATTACTCATTGTGTGTCCATGCCGGAGCTCATGATCCTGAGAGCACATAGGGGGGGGCAAGATAAACCTGAGGGGTCAGAAGACAAAAAATAACATTTCTGATGCACAAAATTAGGTTTATTTTTCAGACCTCTGCTTTTGAAATACTGAGAAGGTCCCCCTCTACGAGCACACAATAATCTCACCAGAAAAAGGTCACACTCATGCCCTAGGTAAGGCCGATTCCTGACGAGAGGTAACAAGCACATTAACGGTACATTAACAGTAACGGAGGAACTTTTCTTTTGGACCAAGGCCAATTGAAAAGAACTAACATAGCGAACTATTAGCAACGAACAAAACAACAACATGCCACCAAAGACAACCAGACAAAGCAGTGCAATCTCGGACGAGGAGATCGAAGAGATAAAGAAAGCGCTGAACTTTATGTCTGGAGAAATTGCAACTGTGTCTACACAGCAAAAACTAATAATGGACTTTATGGGGGAAATTAAGGAGTTGAAGAGACAACATGCCGAGAAGGACAAGAGGATAATCCTCTTAGAGTGCCGGGTGGCGGACCTGGAGCAGTATGTAGGGGCCTCACCAGGGCCTGGGAGACAAAGAGCCTTAGGCCTACATGGGAAATCAGAAGCCTGATAACAGTAACAAAGACTAAACCGCCAGCTCTTGAAATCTCTCACCTAGGTGTGAGATTTCATTTGAATCCAAACAAGGGCTCCCATTTGACAAGGCTAACAGGAACTGGGGGGTTTCCGGTGACACGCCCACAATCTCACAGGAGATAAAAGCACGCCAACCTGAAAATCATCCCCCTTTCCATTGCGACTTCGTTTGCTCCAGGAGGTACCCAACGCTACAGCGTTCACCTTAAGACCGAGCCACAGTTCCTGACCTTGCTGGACGAGTGAAGCTATTGTTGTGTCCATCAGACTTTGAGATCCTCATCCCTGCAGAAGGAAGAAACGTCCAGCCCCCGCTCTTCACCAAGGAAGACAAGGACCCCATTCTTCACCAAGGAAACGTGCGCACCGCCTTTTCCTTCATCTCTGGCTGCTTTCCCTCCGCTGCCACACGGAGATCCAGCCCTGCCGTTCATCAGCTGACGAGCATCATAACGGCCCGTTATTGTCCGAGCCTGCGCGACGCCGCCGGACCAATTAACGACGATTTACACCACTATCGCTTCGGAGAAGCGATCCACGTAAGAGGCTTGTGTCTGGGCAGAGACTAGTGAAATTGTGTATTCCAATAAGTTAATAACTATTGTTGATTTGTACTAAACGTACGGACCGCTGAGTCCATTTGTTTGCTTGACTTGCTTTGCTTTGCTTTGCTTGTTTGTTATGTTTGTTTACTGTTGCTGACTGTTTGATCACTGTGTGCTCCTTGTGTTAGCTTCTGCCAAAACGTGAAGATCTGTAGCTGTAGTTTATTAGTAAAAAATCAGTGCCGAGCTTCTGAGTAATAATAATCCAGCTATTACATCTCTCGCGCGGCCGATAGGATTCCTGCTGCTGCTTGTTTTGCTTGTTTACTGTGTTGACAGTGCGCCCCGCCGTGGGTTTTTCTTGTGTTCGTTTCTGCCGTCACGGTTCAAGACCTGTAGCTGTATTCTATCAGTTAAAGGACCAGCGCACGGCCGACAAACGTAAATTTGCCTGCCGAGCTTCTGAGTGATTTTAATGCAGCTGCTACGTCTTTTTCCGAGGCAGTAAGAACCTCTTTTTGCTGCGCTCTGAGCACGTCTCTTTTTCTCCACTTCTACACACTTCACCGACACGTGGGACTCACATCCCGTTTGTGCATTGTCGGTAACTTTCGTGGCGCTTCCGCCACTAGAGCAACTCCTCCCTCACGTGACGTAACCACTTATGCGGTGACGTCCACCTCGGGCTTTCTCTTGCTCCTCCCACACACACACACACATAGACACGCCTCCTCACATAGGCTCACACACATTCCGACTTTACCGACACGTGGGACTCACATCCCGTTTGTGCGTGGTCTGTAACGTTCGAGCAACCCCCCTTACGTGACGTAACCACTTACGTGGTGATGCTTCCCCTTGCTCCTCCTCCACACACAGACACTCCCATTTCACACCTAGACACACACACATACACACATTCATTCACACACACACACACACACACACACCTTCTCTTGCTTTTGTGTTTTGTTAATTCTAGTTTAGTGCTTAGAGCTGCATTGTAGAATATCCATTTGTTTATTGAAAGTGTTGTTAATCTTTAATTACTACTGTTTAATAACTATTGATTTAGATTGATGTTGTTAGAGTGTTGTTTATTGTTGATTGAGATCACTATATTTAAATAAATGGTCTTACTTTAAATAGCAGTTGTCTGTGTTTATTGTGCATTTATATTGTGGTAACAGCTGGTTGTGAGAGTTAGTGCTCGGATTCACCCTTCACCGTTCATCTCCTAAATGTAAAGTAGCGTTCAAATACTGGCATTTGGAGTGAACAATCCCCTTATGAGACTGAATTAACGTTTTGGTTATTGGTCCTTGATTCCAGGGTGGTGCCCCGTTCATTATTAATGTTAATTGATAATTCTTATTAATAATAATAATTCTATGAATATTATTTATTAATTAGCTAATAACCAAACCTGTTCCCATTTGTAAATCCCCTACAAGTACTCCCGCATAAAGGATGTGATCGTTAGCGGGTTGGAGACCAGGCCTCAGTCATACGCCCGGGCGTTGACACCAGCGGACGGCGGGGGGCTCACCGAGCCCGACCAGGAGTCCCTCGAACAACAGGTGACGGCCTTCTTCAACAATAATGGCATCTCCATCAACAACACTGACATCGAGGCATGCCAACCTCTCCCCCAGAGGAACAAGAGCGACAAACTGGCCATAATAATCCGGTTTACCAACAGAAAGTACTGTTGTATCTTCTGTGTTGATGCAGTTGAAGATGTTTGAAGAGAAACTCCGCCGACACTGTCTTAGTTGTATAACAAATTTATTACAATAAGTTCAGTATCGTAAACAAGTAACACGTTACTTGGAGAGCCTCCAGCCGAATAATGAGAAAAACTCTCTCGAACGTATACAGACAGCTCCTTAAATACCGAGCTTGTTCTGGTCAAACACTTAGTTTCCTCATATGGTTTTAGGAGAGGGACAAATAAAAATAGAAACACCTCTTTTTTGCCACCATATGTCTCTTCAACTCTGACCCAGGCCTCCCAGGACCATGCTGACTTAGCATTTGGTATATCTTTACCTTGACCAGATGTCTCTTCAACTCTGACCCAGCTCTAAATCAGGAAGGCCCAAACAACAACTAACATTCCAATATACTCTCCTAATACAAACCATCTATATAAATATGCTGCATCTAACAGCAGACACCTCATATTCCCCCCTTCGGGACTAGTTAAAGTCCCGATAAACCGAATATGAACAAACGTGTACAATGGTGTCAAAAATGATAATTCCTCCAACATAATCTTAACAATACAGCAATATTTAATAGAGTGTGAAAGCGAAAAACCTGTCTGGCAGCTATCTTTCCTGAAGTGTCCCTCAAACAATCTAGACAGGAAAAATTTTTCACGGCCCCTCTGCCTAGGCGGCCACATATGGTACTCCAACCCAATTAAAAGAGGAATTTTACTCAGTCTTCATAATAATATAATGTTAAGCAAATACATATGGAAACCTCAGCAAATAAATTCAAAACAATGTCCACTTTTAGGCTGGTCGACCCATCGTACCTTCCAATGGACCTGTCCCTGCCTATCCCCAATGTCCCTAAGGACCGAAAAAGCAAGAAAAAAACTGAGGTCCCAACATATTAGCCCCATAATGCATCGAATCAAACATGATAAATTGCACAAATTATCATGCAAAAATAACATTTCGTACATACAATACATATATGTTATTTCATTTTTCCATCATCATTTTTCATTTTTTATTCATTTTATATTTTCTAAACACCGGAACTTATCAGCTTGTAGTTCCTCTGCAGCGTCGATTCCCAATGTAGTAGTGATGACATGTTTACTCTGAACATTTTCACAATGTCCTTGTTCAGAGTCTTTCATCCATTTTGATTGTCTTTATTATACTTTCTGAATCCCTTTAACAGCTTGGGATCCTTGAATCATCAACCGCCCTCATAGCGGTCCTCCCCCAATGTTGTTCTTAAGGGAAAAAGAAAACACCAACCAGTATCTTTTGTAGAAATAACATACAATTCAAATCATTGAATACACTTCTAAAATAAATGTTAAAACTATAAGTATGTTAAATGTGGTTAATATGGATATTTCTCCACCAGTTCACCTTTCATCATTACTTTCTCATCCTCGTCCGACTCAGTCCTTTCTAATAATGGCATCTGAACCTGATCTCCTGGCATCACTACACCAACCCATCTCAATATCATAGCCTTCGCAAAAGTCAACAGCAACGTGCAAAAACAAAACATCACACATAACGATAAAAGTACTGCTACCATAATTTGAACTAGCACTGCTCCTAGTGGCCCTAATTTCTCCTGCAACCAACTATTTGCAGACCAACCAGCTCCTTTCGATGGACCAAATGAATCTCTTATGTGCTTCAGTGCATCTATGACATTAGTTATATTATCTGAATTATCAGGAATCAAAGTGTAGCAGGCATCTCCCGTTAAATTTAAAGCAACACATAAGCCCCCTTGTTTGGCCAAAATATAATCAAGAGCCATGTCGTGTTTTAACAATGTCAATCTATGGCTCCTTTGGGTGTTTGACAACATTTCGAAACCTCTTATAGTTTCGTTTGCAAAGCCCTGTAAGGTGTATGTAATGTTATCAATATGATCTGCCAAAAATGTCACTCCATACCATGGAAACAATCCTATTCCCCACTTTTCTCCTATGCTTATTCTCCAATGGTAGGACTCCAGATTATGAAATTGCGCTAATTCTCTTTTATTCCTACTTCCAGAAGCAACATTAGATTGAGCCTCATCAGATTAAGTTTATGGTTGCTCACAGAAAAAACTTCATATGGGAGTTTCAGTGTTGCCATATAGCAACATCCTGTCCACCCGTATGGTAGAAATAAATAAGCATTTTCACCACAAATCCACCAAATATCCCTGAAATTTCCTATAGTCACATTACCAGGCAAAACTTGATGTTCTACCATCAAAGTTCGACTCAGCTTACGCTTTGACACTTGAAAAATCACTTCATACAACTTATTCACATCCTCATCCTCACGCTTTCCTAAATCCATCATATAACCATCACACTCTGATATTCCCATAAACATTCCAGACCCCTTATTAGTTTCATTTGAGCAAAAACAGTACTTTGCCCTCACAGGTTTCACTTCCATCGGATCAGGTACCGTTGTCGTCACATTTTCATGTTGTTCAAGTAAATTCACATATGGTAATCCTGCCAACCAAGAACAATTCAATCTAGGCTTAAAAAGGTTCACTGATAAAGCCATCACTTTATCCACTGATGATTGCTGTTGATACAAGAGCCATGACAGTACAGAAGATTGACATGTAGTAGTTAATGGTTCCGGTATCGCCTCCAAAATTGAAGGCCATGTACCTGGTGTTGGTACTTTCAACACACATGGACCCTTCAATTTCTTGATTGATCTCACTGAGTGTGTTAACTGCTGAAACCATAAATTTCTACCTGCCCATGGGTCTACAATTCCCAACGCTGAAGCATCAAATCCATATGCTTTCCACTTAGCTTCTCTCTTCTGCAATACATGGTTCTGTTCAATCATCTCCTGTGATATCTGATCCAAGTCAACAAACTCCTTTCCCACATCTACAATATTCTTCTGAACAGTCTCAGATGAATTTACAACCTTCTCTTCCTCAATCTCCTTCCTACTATTCACACTAATCCCCATCTCTAACATAAACTTCCGGCTCTTATTTACCATCTCTTTCACTTTCAAGGATACTTTATCAAGTGTCTGTGTCACATTCTCCAATTTCCTAGGCGTTAATGTTGCCGCCAAGGTAGTGTTCTGATCGAAAACATTATCATTATTTATTGATTTCAAATTTAAAATAGCAGCCTCTATCCGTGTGTTATTTACCTTTGCAGTAGTTGCTTCAACAGGTCTTAGGTTTGTTATCATAAGTCTCACCTTACGACTTATGTAACCTTCAATCCAAGAGTGACTAGATGGAACAAATTTAAACTCTGGCTCTCGATATGTACACATATATTCCCCTTCATCTTCCCATGCAAGGTTGCGCACAGCAAGTGAACAATCATCCACAACTTTCTTATACCTTATATCATTGTACAATAAGTACTTCCTTTGATTATAAGGCGGACCGTAGTTTCCAGGAGGCATCAACTCCACATCCTCTCCACGACTATTTTTCCACTTGGGAAAATAGTTAATACGGCTATTCCCTATTCCACATTTACAAGGAAGAATAACCATTTTTCCAAGCTTGGATCTGACCACTATCTCCTCAGGTTTTGGCGTCGTAAAAATCTTATTAGGTACCTCTGTTGTTAGCTGTGACACATTCTCTACCATCCTAAGTTTCATATCGGAGAGGTTTGACCCTCTTCCGGACTGGCCTGGGACTCTTTTTTCCAACTGAACCTCCGAGTTCTCTTGCAACGGAGTCAGATCTCTTTGCATCCTCTGGTGTTTCACTCTCCACTGAAACATGCTCTGTTGTTTCTGGGACATATTGGAATTTGATGTCCCCAAATGCTTTTCCTTGTCCATCATCAACATTATCATTACTGACATCATCAAAAATATGCTCAGCATCATCAACATTTTCCACAATCTGGACAATCCCCCCTTCTTGATTTTGACTTTGGAGATCCTCATGCATCTGCCCTTCGGCTGCATGTTCTCCCCTATTTTGTTCCACAGAGTCATCTCGGCTCTGTGAGGGTTGTACCTCTTCTCTGGGTGCTTTAACACAGTGCGATAAATGATACCAAGTTGGAGATCCCTTAACCTGAACTGCAGTTCCCGTACTGCGAACAACCTCAAATGGTCCTTCCCGTCGTTCGTTATACCACTTTCTCCTGAAGACCTTCACAAATACCTTGTCTCCAGGCTGCACTGTACTCCTCTTTTGCTCATCAAGCCTCTCCTGCACCTCCTCTTTCCTTTGCCTGTCAGAAACATATGTAGATATTCTTTTGTGCAAACTAGCCATGTATGCAACATATGTTCTCATTTCATCTTCCAAAAGGGCCAAACTTGGTCCCTTTCCACTAGTGCGCAAACAAGGTGTTGGCATCCGTCTTCCTGTGGCCAACTCATGCGGTGTCATGTGCAAATCACGCAACTCACTTGAACGACATATCATCAAAGCCAATGGAAGTGCTGCTACCCAATTTAAGCCTGTGTGCTGACAAATTTTAAGAATCCGATTTTTCAAAACTCCATTCATTTTTTCACATATTCCTTGACTTTGCGGATGATAGACTGCACCAAGGCGCTGTTTAATTCCTAATTTTTGCAAAATCAATTTCACTGTCTTGTCAACGAACTCTTTCCCATTGTCTGAGGATATCCGATCTGGAAGCCCCCACCTGCTTATGACCTCTCTACACAAAAACTTGGCAACTGACTGAGCGTCCTTCCGCTTGGTTGGACAAGCTTCAGGCCATCTTGAAAATCGATCTACCACAACCAACATGTACCTTTTCCCTTCAACTGGTTTGATCATATCAACATAGTCCACAACTAGCTCACGCATAGGACCCCTTGGAGTCGGAATGTGACCAGGTGGAACTATCACACCCCTCCGAACATTATTTTTCAGGCAGATTATACACCTGCCAATAACATAATCAATCTGCTCAAGCAGACACGGTGCCCAAAAACCATATTCCTTTGTAATCTTTCTCTTAACTTCCCCCTTTGCAACATGAGCTAACCCATGTGCCTCCTGAATCATTAGACCTAACAGGTCTGGAGGAGCTATTATCAGCCCCTCATGATTTCTCCAAAGACCTGTAGAATCCTGGGTGGCACCTCTGTCTTTCCACAACTGTTTATCAATCTCAGATGCAGCATCATGCATTAAAATCACATCCCTAAGTGTGATTCTATCTTCCAAATCCACTTCATGAGTAACCAACAAAACTTTACCCACTCTATCTGCTACTGTAACTGCTTTTGCTGCTTCGTCAGCTGCTTTATTACCTTGTGTGACTCTTGACAAATCCGCTCTATGTGCTGCACACTTAGTTATCGCTATCTTCTTAGGCTTCATCATAGCATGTAGCAACTTCATTATTTGAGCATGATGTTGTATTGGAGAACCATCGGTTTTCTTAAACCCTCGGCCCTTCCACACTGATCCAAACAGATGACACACATTGTGAGCATAAGCAGAATCTGTATAAATTGTCACTCGCTTACCTTCTGCTAACAAACATGCTTCAGTTAGCCCCACAAGTTCTGCAAGCTGTGCAGATGCAGGCTGCGGTATTACTTCAGCCTTCTCTACAACAAAACCCTTTGCTTGAGCTTTTACAATAGCATATCACTGGCTGCTATTATTTGCAACAAAACAAGCATTCAAACTCACAACTATTCACCTCAAATTCTCAAAACAATCTCAAATTGAATCCACAACATAGTTCAGCTCAAACTAAACCAATCCACAACAGAATTTTAAACCCACCAATTATACTCCATTAATTAATTAAATGTCTTAACTAGTCAGTCTGTTGCCAAGCTTCTTTTGAAATAGCACATATAGACAGAATGTGCTGTTTCCCACTTCAAATTGAAAATGTAAGCAATAGATATCAACTTCCAATGATCCTAAATGCTTATACAAACATATTTTCAAACAGCAGGTATAGAAAGAGTTCGTGAACAAAAACAGTACTGGCCTTGTGCAGAAGTTTGTCTGGATAGGAGTCTGACGTCGCCAAATTGGTCCGCGTGACACACTGTTCAGGCTCCACCCGTCTCTCCGTGTCTCCCCCACAAATGCAAAGAACAAAGGAAAAAACAAAACCAGATCTTTCTCTTCACAATTTAGTTCAATAATATTTTGCAACCCTCTTTTTTTTTCTTTTTTCTTCTGCCAGCACTTTGGGTTATTTATAACAAATATTTTGCACTTTTAAGCACCAAGCATTATTCCATATCATTCATCATCACCATAAAAACTCTCAATGCACTCCACACTTCTCAAATCCTTCACCATCATAACTCACTCAGCACTCTTCATTCCTCTCTATCATATTTATCTATTACACAGAGTTTATATACTAATCTCTCCACTTCTCCTTATTTATCTTAAATAAGTCTTTTTCGGAAGCTCATAGCAAATTATTTAAATCTTGTAGAAATGTCCTTAAAAAGGCTCATAAACTTTATTTATCAAATTAAATGTCTTCCGAAAAAGTTCATCAATCTTAAATCAAACTTATAAAATCTTCTCTAATCTTTTCCTATCTCCCTTTCCGGGGCTTATATTTTAACTCTTATTTTTAATATCCTCCAATGAGGCTTATAGAGTTTTAACAATTTAAAACGTCCCCGAAAAAGTTTATAAACCATAAACTTAATCCTAACGCATAATCTAAACACAACACTGGAATAGTAACCATCTTTCTAAAACAAAGTATTCGTGTTCTAAGCACACACACTCATAGAGACACACAATTTCAGCCTGCAGTGCTGACGTCTCTCTCGACAGAGAGACAGAGAGAGGAGAGGGAGGAGAGGGAAGAGGGAATCCCTCTTCAGCCTGCCAATATACTTAACTTTAATTTCGAAAACACAAACTATAACAAAACCAAACCCAAAATCACAATCAACAATCTATTCTAAAGACGACTCATTCATACTGTCCTATTTAAGCATCCTTTTGCCGCTTCCTTATTCCTTTTTATTCCTTATATCTAAATTTTGCTACCTTTGAAGTGTAGAATATCTGACAAAACGGCATCAGTCGTGGCTCGTCAGCCCACGCCAGAGAGGGCGTCTATCTACAAATATTTTCCTCTACACTTCCAGTTATTCGCTTATAACCGACCTGAACTCACCTAATGTAATATTCAGGTTTTAGGCCCGTACTAAACCGCCTCCCAGAGGGCTTTTATCCAAATCTGCGGCTTCCTTTAATCCTTATTCCTGGTTATACACCTGGTACCAGGTTTTTCCTTAAATTCCACTTATTCAACTTTCACGCAGCGGTTAATTTACACATGTCTTATGGTTTAAGAAGTTTATGAGCGCTCTTCTTCATTAACCCCGCATAGTTTTTTAACTCACTTAACGTTACTCATTGTTAGGCTCCTTGCCTTTACCCTCTACACAACATTTCCCTTCTACTTTTTATTCTTAACTCTTACTCTACCATCACTCCCCCCTACTGCGTTGCCCGCAACGCAGTAAAACAATGGAGAATAAGACAAATTTAAACGGAACTTCACTCACAAACAGCAACACAGCATGACAAATATTCACCCACACAGAATCATGTCGGTGCGGCCAAAAACCAACACAGCCAGGGACAGCACTAGTCAGACCTCATCCCCCCCAAACAGCGTAACGGTGTAGGCTCACCTAGGACGAGAGGAGGAAAGCAGGGCTGCGTCCAGCTGCGCCGCAGCCACAAACACATCCTGATAATTCGTGACGCCAAGTTCTGTTGTATCTTCTGTGTTGATGCAGTTGAAGATGTTTGAAGAGAAACTCCGCCGACACTGTCTTAGTTGTATAACAAATTTATTACAATAAGTTCAGTATCGTAAACAAGTAACACGTTACTTGGAGAGCCTCCAGCCGAATAATGAGAAAAACTCTCTCGAACGTATACAGACAGCTCCTTAAATACCGAGCTTGTTCTGGTCAAACACTTAGTTTCCTCATATGGTTTTAGGAGAGGGACAAATAAAAATAGAAACACCTCTTTTTTGCCACCATATGTCTCTTCAACTCTGACCCAGGCCTCCCAGGACCATGCTGACTTAGCATTTGGTATATCTTTACCTTGACCAGATGTCTCTTCAACTCTGACCCAGCTCTAAATCAGGAAGGCCCAAACAACAACTAACATTCCAATATACTCTCCTAATACAAACCATCTATATAAATATGCTGCATCTAACAGCAGACACCTCAGCACAAAAATACGCTGCTTAAACGAGGAAGGAAGCTTAAGGGGTCCGACGTTTATGTGAATGAACATCTTACAAAGAAAAATGCAGATATTGCCAGAAATCCACGCTTTCTAAGAAAGCAGAGGGAAATTCAATCAACATGGACTGCAAACTGTAAAGTGATCATCAAACTGAACGGGTCACCAGAGGAGGCCAGAGTGCTGGTTATCAGAGAAATTGAAGAATTGGACAAATACTGAACTGGAACTGGAAGATATTGATCCTGACAATAATTTTTTTAACCATCTAAACAACACATATTGCTACTACACCGATGAACAGTATAACAGCAATGTGAAGTCAGCTCAAGGAATGTCAATTATTCACTTCAACAGTAGAAGCTTATATGCTAATTACCAAAACATCAAAGAATAGTTAGGTCAATTCACAAAACCATTCAATGTCATTGCAATATCTGAAACCTGGCTCAATTCTGAGAAGGAAGCAAATTTCAAGTTGAAAGGATATGAATTCAATTACATGAACAGGAAGAGCAAAAAAGGAGGGGGTGTGGCCCTGTACGTGAAAAATAGTCTGAAATATAAGATTTTAGAAAACATGTCAACCACTATTGATGATGTGATGGAATGCATCACTGTAGAGATCTGCATGGAAAAACAAAGAAATGTAATTGTCAGTTGTGTATACAGAACACCAGGAGCCTGCATTGAAACTTTTAAAGACAGTATGGAGAGAATATTTGCCAAAACTAATTAGAAGGTTACATTCATTTGTGGGGACTTCAATATAGACCTGCTAAATCCTAACAAACACAAAATGACAGACAAATTTATTAACACAATGTATAGTATGAGTTTATATCCACTGATCACCAAACCAAGCAGAATAACAGCGCACTATGCCACTCTAATCGACAATATAGTTACAAATTACATGGAAAGTAGCTTAGTGAGCGGGCTGCTGATGAATGACATCAGTGACTATATGCCAGTTTTTGTGATCCATGACTATGATTGTGGAAAAGAGAAGGAGGACCATAAAATCAAATATAGGAGATTGAGAACAGAAGAATCCATAAATGCATTCAGAACTGAATTGCTATCACAAAACTGGAAAACCTTCTACGAAGAAAATGATGTTGACACAGCATATGAAACATTTCTAAATATATTTAAGTCATTATATAACAAAAACTGTCCAATAAAACAAGGTAACACTAGGCAAAATAATACAAACAGACCATGGATCACAAAGGGACTGCAAAATACTAAAAAAAGAATACTCTATACAGACAATTCATAAAATGTAGAACTAAAGAGGCAGAACATAAATATAAGAAATACAAAAATAAATTAACTAATATTATGAGGATATGCAAGAAGGAATATTATTCAAAATTACTAGAAAATAACAAAAACAATATCAAAGGCATATGGAATATATTAAACAGTATTATTAGAAACCGTTCGACTAGCTCAAGTTACCCTGAATATTTTATTGATAACGATAGGTCTTTAAATGATATGAATGATGTGGTTAATGGGTTAATTATTTTTTTTGTAAATGTGGGACCAAAGTTGGCAGGAAAAATCAATGACACGCCTCCAAAGGATGGGGAGGTTGTTGAAAGCTACATTACAAGGAATTCAAACTCAATTTATCTCAAAGCTGTAGACAGAAAATAAATCATAGACATAGTTAACAAGTGCAAGAATAAAACATCTACTGACTGGAATGGAATCGATATGACACTAGTCAAGAAAGTCATTGACAGAATTGTCAACCCACTAACCTACATCTGTAACTTATCATTCACAACTGGCACATTTCAACATAAAATGAAAACTGTTAAAGTTATTCCACTATATAAAGCTGGGGACAAACATCATTTCACTAATTACAGGCCTGTATCTTTACTTTGCCAGTTCCCTAAAATATTGGAGAAACTGTTCATTGGAAGATTAGATAACTTCATTGAAAAGCACCATTTACTGACAGACAGTCAATATGGGTTCAGAGCAAACAGATCAACAGCAATGGCATTAATGGAGCTACCAGAAGAAATAAACAGTTGTATTGATCACAAGAAGTATGCGATAGGAGTATTTATAGATTTAAAAAAAGCATTTGACACCATTGATCATGATATATTATTCAATAAAATGGAAAGGTATTGTATAAGAGGGGTAGTGCTGAACTGGTTGAGAAGTTATTTAGGAAACAGGCAGCAGTACGTGCAAATAGGGGATTACAATTCAACATGCTCAGGTATTACTTGTGGGGTCCCACAGGGGTCAGTATTGGGTCCAAAACTGTTTATTATGTATATAAATGACATAGGTAGGGTGTCAAGAACACTGAATTTAGTTTTATTTGCGGATGACACGAATATTTTTTGTTCTGGGGAAAATCTGCAGCAGCTTTTGGAGGTGGCGAAAACAGCAATCAGAAAATTGCAATGGTGGTTTGACAGAAATAAATTGTCATTAAATTTGGACAAAACTAAATTTATGTTATTTCGAAACCAAAAAATAGACATACAAGTACAAATGATAATAGATGATGGAAATATTGAAAGAGTATGTGTAAATACATTTCTGGATGTAATACTGGACCACAAAATCTGCAGGAAACCTCAGATAAATTATGTAAGAACAAAGCTGGCAAAGAGCATAGCAGTTTTAGGGAAAACAAGACACATACTGGACCATAAATCACTGCACATTCTGTATTCTTCACTTGTATCACCATATCTGAATTACTGTGTGGAAGTCTGGGGTAACACTTATAAAAGCAACTTACAACCATTATGCATACTACAAAAGAGAGCAATCAGGATAGTAAATAATGTGGGATATAGGGAACACACTGTTCGTGTGTTCGAAATCCATGAATTTCAATGCATTTGTCTTTAAAAACAGTGTTTTTAAAGACAAATGCATTGAAATTCATGGATTTCGTCAAATTTAAAACCGCAATAATTATGTTTTAAGACATAATTCACTTCCAGGCAATATTCAAAAAATGTTTTGTGACAGGGAGAGGGGTTATAATTTAAGAGGAAAATTGAATTTTAAAAAGTATGGTGTTCGTACAAAAAAGAAGAGTATAGGGATTTGGCAGTAACAGGTTTGGTAATTAGCAAATTAATTAATAAATAATAATATAATTATTAATATTAATAAAGATGATCAATAAACATTAATAATAAACGGGGCACCACCCTGGAATCAGGGACCAATGACCAAAACGTTAATATAGTCTCATTATATATGCTAAACTATCAATTTGGAACGTTGATTAATAATTAAATTAATAACTATAACCAAAATAGATAGTAAAGGTTGAAGGATATCGGAGTTCTTGACATAGCAGAGGTTGGCATTATTCACTCTTGTACAACATTAAAGAGACCAACATGTATATTCCACAAACATTTATTTACAAGATAATAAAGGTTTAAAACACAATATTAATCTAACTAAATAACTAAACTAAACAAACCAAACAAAGTGTGTAAGTTAAACATGTGTGTGTGTGTGTGTGTGTGTGTGTGTAACCCAGATCACAAAGAGTTAACACACAGAGGTGCCTTAGCCAATCAGAGCGCAGGTTTACCGCACCCCAGGCAGGCTAGACAGTATATGCTACTCAAACGCTAGAGGACACTGTGAGGAGAGGAGCTGCTGCTGAACGGTAAAAATATAGCTCAGATAAAGTTGTAAACACAATATAACGTTGTCAAATCATGATGGTAACAGTCTGTACTCTGTTATAAGCTCATAGATGTGTGTGTGAGAGAGGCCCTGCTCACTGAAAGCTGCTGAGCGACACAGAGAAACTCCCGAATTGGTGAGTCGCTGTAATAAATAAGTGCTGCGTCACGATATGCTAAGCTAACAAGTGCTAAGCTAACAAGTTCAAGTGAAAAGGCCCAGAGCTAACAGACTTAGCATTAAGCTATGAACAGTGCATTTAGCTAAATGTTGTAGAGCTCAACTGAATTAAAGCTGCACTGGGAAGAATATAAAATGTGACATAAAGAGTGTTTAGTTGCTCAATGTTTTCTCTGGCTAGTAAAGCCACAGAACTGTTTAATACTGAAGCAACATGAGTTATGTTTTGTCAGGTATTTTATTTCATGGTATAGTGTATTTGATTTAAATAAAAAGACAGACATATAAGAAGGAAATAGTAATGTGTCAGGTTTACACTGTATAATTTATAATTCATGTAATATTATGTGTTTTAATTTAAAAAGTATGTTAAGTTAAGATAGTCTCATTTTACCACAGTTTCATTTGTAATTCATGCACTGTGAAGGTTATTTAAAATATGTTGATTGTAAAATCTACATTATATGAATATATGTTGTAGAACTTAAAGGAATTATTAATTCCTGGTGAATCAGAAATGCAATTGATTCATGAACAATTCTGGCCATGTCAATAACTGCAGGTCAGGTTTTTTGGAGAGATTCAAAGTTGATGGCGAGCTAACCCAGACGAGACATCTAGATCCTGGATTGAAGATCCCAGAGCCAAGAATTGTCAACCTTGCCCCTCTTCTGCCACGGCGGTAGGGTAAACATCACACCCTTTACACTCAACTCCCAGCATCCCGTGCACAACCTCAAACCCCAGACTCTGACTTAACCCTTTTTTTGACTTGACTTGGAAAACATTTACCCTCTTCGTGCTCCCTGAAACACATTCCCTGTGCCGGTGAAAGGACTGAGTGTTAACCATCACACTGGTTAAAGTGAAAGGACTGAGTGTTAACCATCACACTGGTTAAAGTGAATGGACTGAAAATTCATATTATTGATATGGTGTATTGTGATTAATCACTTGCCTCCTGGCTAGCTCGCCATTTTTACTGTAGCACACAGCTCCTATCACTATAATTATACTGGACTAGAATCAGAAGATACCAAACTCGAACAGGAGGCAGAAAAGTTATTTGCAATATCAAATGACCACAGTAGACAAAAAGCTAATAACTGGTACCTTGTATTTTAGAAAATAACAAACAAAATAAAAAGAATACCCATGAGTTCAGTATACAGATAAATTGCACAAAGATGCTTCAGTTTCAACTCAGCAATGAAATATTTCTTTTGTCACACTCAGGGTTTCAACCACTGAGTTGTTACCAACTATTTTTTCTAACTGGGTGCACCCTAATATCAATAACTCAAAATCTCAATTCTCAATATTTGGATCCAACATTCAATGAGTAACAATATTAAAACAATAACCCGGTTCAATATTATCACTTCTCAACTCGTTTCAACCTTACAATTATTCAATATTAACTATTCCAGTAATAGACATTGTTACCAAGGCATCACAATACACCATATCAATAATATGAATTTTCAGTCCATTCACTTTAACCAGTGTGATGGTTAACACTCAGTCCTTTCACCGGCACAGGGAATGTGTTTCAGGGAGCACGAAGAGGGTAAATGTTTTCCAAGTCAAGTCAAAAAAAGGGTTAAGTCAGAGTCTGGGGTTTGAGGTTGTGCACGGGATGCTGGGAGTTGAGTGTAAAGGGTGTGATGTTTACCCTACCGCCGTGGCAGAAGAGGGGCAAGGTTGACAATTCTTGGCTCTGGGATCTTCAATCCAGGATCTAGATGTCTCGTCTGGGTTAGCTCGCCATCAACTTTGAATCTCTCCAAAAAACCTGACCTGCAGTTATTGACATGGCCAGAATTGTTCATGAATCAATTGCATTTCTGATTCACCAGGAATTAATAATTCCTTTAAGTTCTACAACATATATTCATATAATGTAGATTTTACAATCAACATATTTTAAATAACCTTCACAGTGCATGAATTACAAATGAAACTGTGGTAAAATGAGACTATCTTAACTTAACATACTTTTTAAATTAAAACACATAATATTACATGAATTATAAATTATACAGTGTAAACCTGACACATTACTATTTCCTTCTTATATGTCTGTCTTTTTATTTAAATCAAATTCACTATGCCATGAAATAAAATACCTGACAAAACATAAGTCATGTTGCTTCAGTATTAAACAGTTCTGTGGTTTTACTAGCCAGAGAAAACATTGAGCAATTAAACACTCTTTATGTCACATTTTATATTCTTCCCAGTGCAGCTTTCATTCAGTTGAGCTCTACAACATTTAGCTAAATGCACTGTTCATAGCTTAATGCTAAGTCTGTTAACTCTGGGCCTTTTCACTTGAACTTGTTAGCTTAGCACTTGTTAGCTTAGCATATCGTGGCACAGCACTTATTTATTACAGCGACTCACCAATTCGGGAGTTTCTCTGTGTCGCTCAGCAGCTTTCAGTGAGCAGGGCCTCTCTCACACACACATCTATGAGCTTATAACAGAGTACAGACTGTTACCATTATGATTTGACAACGTTATATTGTGTTTACAACTTTATCTGAGCTATATTTTTACCGTTCAGCAGCAGCTCCTCTCCTCACTGTGTCCTCTAGCGTTTGAGTAGCGTATACTGTCTAGCCTGCCTGGGGTGCGGTAAACCTGCGCTCTGATTGGCTAAGGCACCTCTGTGTGTTAACTCTTTGTGACCTGGGTTACATGTGTGTGTGTGTGAGAGAGAGAGAGAGAGGGGGGGGGGGGGGAGAGACAAGATGGCTTCTTGTCTCAAGATGTCTGCCATCAAACAAAAGGGGGCAAGCACTGTAAAACTACAAAGATGGCGGGATCAAAGATGGACGCCAACATGTCACCACATGACCTCTTTGTTCTTCGGAACACGTGCTCAGGAAGGACAGAAGGGAGGAGGGGGGGGGGGGGGGTGATGTGGGGGTTAAGATTATCTGAAGCTGTATGTTTATGTTTAACTAATTCACAGTTTCTGTATGTGATCTTCATGTGTGTTAGATATGCAGTGGGTTAGAAAAGATGGTTAGTTTGCATGCAAGACCTTGTCCACCTACCCAAATATCAAATACAAATAATATCACAACCGTCAAACTCAATGAATAACATTAAACCAAATCAATACAAGTACATCCTAGAAATCAAAGTTGAACAGTCTTGCTCAGCCATTTGCAATTGCTACTGCTAAAGTAAGCCCAGTACGTTACCGATCCATGGAAGAACAGGGTTTGTAATTCCATGTGTTGAAGTTGTGGTTCCAAGTCAAAGATGTCGTCTTTGCTGTGCAGATTGGAGGAAGCTGATCGCTCCAATACTTCTTCCCAGCAGCCTGTTAGCTTGGTGCTAACTTCCTTGCGGTTGTTGCTTGAAGTTAGTTGGTAAAAAGGCAGGCTCTTGCGTCCTCTGCCTTAGAGGTTCCTTGTGTTCTTATGGCTGTTTCCTAACAGGCCATAGATCACAGCAGCAGCTCACCCCCACAGGTCAGGAGGGATGAGGAGAAGGTGAAGAAAGAGGAAGAACAAAGAGATTCCTCTGGTTTTGTCCTGGGTGAAATTCACACCTATGTGTGAATGCTACTATAGCCAATGGCTACTGAGCTTAGTCCAAACCAATGGCTGCATGACTCAAGGATCCTGAGAAGCATAGTTCATTGTCTTTGCCACCAGAGATGGTGGGTCACTACAAGAGTATGTGTATTTCAGTCTGTGGGGTGAATTTGTGGAATGGGTTAGGTGATGGGTTGAAGGGGAGCACAAATATAAATCACTTTAAAAAGCTATACAAAAAAGATATTTTTGGGAGGTATATGGTTGAGGAAGAGTTGTGATAAGGGTTGTGTTAAGGGTTGGTTATATACTCTTTAACTCCAGATGGATTTGTGGGTTGTAAATAAAGTTGGGATGCTGTCCATATATTTAATTTGGGATGTAAATAAATCTGGGATAGTTTTTATATTATATTGTATTATCATTCTATGATATATGAGTTAATAGAGGAGAAGAGTTTTACTTCTACCTACTCCTTTTGTGACACTATTACTCTTGTTTTGTTTGTTATTATTTTGTATCTGTTTTTATTTATTTTATGTTCGAAATAAAGTCTCTCATTCATTCAGTCATTCATTCATCATTCATTTTAAAGAGTCATACACAAAAAAAAGTTTGGGAATCACTTCTCTAAGAGATCCACTCTTAAAACCCTTGGACAAATAAAGATGTAAATCACATGTTTAAACAGTGATAACCCTCCATTATTATCTCCGCCAGACGTAAGCATGTGGGTCGTGTGTGTGCGTGGACCTGTCTGTCTGTCCACAGCTAATCTTGTATACTACTGGACCCATTGGCCTTTTATGTTTTTGTACTCATTTATGACTTTGTGGTCAAGGACCTCTCATAGTTGCGGTGATTCACAATTTGAAAAAAATATTTCATTGACTATTTTATACCATGATTGAAGGCATTTCCGGCAAACGGCTAGGCTGAAAACAAGCCTTATCTTAGTCTGTTGCCGGCCACATTTTGACCTTTGTCGTAGCTGAAAAACTGACATCCACAGAAATGTTTGGTCTCATTTTGAACTGGAGTATCTGCAGATTAATTCCATACCCGATATGTTATGATCCACTAAAGTTAGGCACGATACACAATGAATAAATCCCTGTTTTTGTTATCTACGCCGCCATCTTGAACGTAAGGGAACCGGGAGGGACAATAGTGAGATCCAACTTCTTTGTTTGGGAGGGGAGAGGGAGACACACCTGGCGGAGATCTGCACTCTACTGAGTGCACTTTTTCCGACATGTGTGTTTTATAGTGCCTTAAATGCATAAAAAAACATGTTTGTCAGTACCTAAACAGCATGTGGTTCTTTCTGCACAGTGACTACACATTAATCTTCCTCTCTCATCGCTGCTCTGCAGGCATGTGATGTCTGCCCCCAACTTGTTGCGGGTAGGAACAGCAGAAAACATCTTTGTGGAGTGTCAAGACTGCTCCGGTGCAGGCATCCTGGTCAATATCAGCGTGAGGAACCATCCAACCAAAAAAAAAGGCTGGCATTCACGCCTGTGAACCTTACCAGTGCAAACAACTTCCAGGCGCTCGGACAAATAACGGTAAATGAAATACTGTCATTGATATGTTATAGTTATTTGGCTTCATTTTCTAACACGGCCACAAAGAATCTAGAAATGAATCCAGAAACGCACATGATGTAGGTTACCCCTCCCTGCTCCTCATGCGCTGGTCATGTCTCTTCATACTGGTTTCAGATCCCTGCTGGAGTCTTCAGCAAGGATCCCAACATGAAGCAGTATGTGTACCTGCAAGCTCAGTTCCCTGACCGACTGCTGGAGAAAGTGGTCTTAGTGTCCTTCCAGTCCGGGTACATCTTCATCCAGACTGACAAGACCTTCTACACCCCCAACAGCAAAGGTGAGTTTATTTCTACATCACTGCTGAAGAACTCGCCTAATGTCTTTACATGGCTTTTTTTCCAAATTGAATGATTGTACTGTAAATTACAATAAATGAACCCTTCCCTACACACAAGTGGAAATGGCCTAAAGTCAAAAAAGTTATTTAACAGTCACGTGACTCAAAATAGATGCACCTTCCTTCAACCTTCAGCAGCAAAATTAACCTCTTCCCTTCTCTGTGTCAGTTCATTACAGGATGTTTGCACTGACGCCCCGTATGGAGCCAGTAGAGAGAGATGACGAAACCCAACCTGAAGCTTCTATTGCCATCGAGATTGTGGTATTGTATTTTACTTTTGATAAGCACAGAATTTAATGTAATATTATACAATCAGCTGTGACTGGGAGCAGGAAGCCTCTTGATGAGGTGATATCACAAATGCTTAACAGTAAATAAGTTTGCTGCAAATGACCAAAATAACCAAAACACATCCACTGAACCGTGTGTCTGTTTTGTGTCTAGTAACACCTGTCCTACCACTTACTGTTAAAATAAATGCATGCCTCCCTCTAGTGGTTGAGTTGCACATTGAAGACAGTCTCTTCCTTCTTGGATTGTAGATAAATGAAATACATAAAATGTAGCATGGATTTAATAAATTAATTTGTAAACTGGCACTGCTCTCTGTTAACTATTGTTCAATATTGTTTATTTTTAGACCCCTGAAGGCATCATTTTACCAATTGATCCAGTGTCTTTGAAATCAGGGATGCACTCTGGAGATTTCCAACTCGCTGAAATTGTCAGGTTAGTATTTTATCTTGTTTAAATAAAATTGTCCACATTGTATCTCTATACATTTTGTTGTTTAGTGAAATAACATTTCAACATGGATAAAGTGAATTCAATTCAAAATATTAATACCTTAAATCTTTTAAGATTATGTATAGGCTATTTGACCATGTTTATGTTGTGTTTTCTACAATTAATTTCCATGTTTGTAATTTAGTGTTTGTACAACAACTTAAAAGAAATAATAGCCTACAGTGTATGAAGTGCGGAGACCCTTACAAAAAATAAGGTTGTTCAAGTATGCTATTACTATACTTCTTTTAGACTTAAAAAAGAGAGTATGCTTTCAGTTTACTTTGTATGTACTTCACACAATTATACTTAAAAATCCTTAGCTTATACAGACAGGTATACAGAAAAGTCCAAGTATACTTGGAAAAACTGAAAAGTATACAGAAAAGTATAAGTACATTTGGCTACGTTTGTACTATAAGTTAATTAAAGAAAACTTAGAAGTATACTTGCAGTAAAAACTATTTGAAGATATACTTCACAAAATTATACTTAAGAATCCTTAGCTTATACAGACAGCAGTATAGAAATATACTTGGCAAGTATACAGAAAAGTCCAAGAATACTTGGAAATACTGAAAAGTATACAGAAAAGTATAATATATATATATATACACTTGCAGTAAAAACTATTAAACTAGTAGTTTGCCCCTGTTTCCAGTCTTTATGCTAAGCTATGCTAACTGGCTGCTGGCTCTACCTTCATATTGAGCATACAGACATGAGAGTGGCAATAATCTTCTCATCTAAACTAAATGTTAAACTATTCCTTAAAGTTGTAAGGCAATTTATCTATTAAGATTTAAATATGAATTATAAATGGACAGACAAAACAGAAATGCATTTAATCCCTATGAACTATGAACTAAAACAAGAGTTACGGATGTAACTACGGTTCTATGAATTCTGGATGACCGCCAGAGGACGGTGCTTTAGCACTGGATATCTCCATCTCGCATATGCGCAGGTCGAGTAATTATACCAACAAAGTCACTTGTGATCATGTGATGACATATGGTGCATGCCCCAGTATAAAACCCCTCCGTCATCACGCAATCTGTTCCTTCAGAATCTTCTCGCCCAGATTCTGAGTGACAGAAAACTCTGGCGGTCATCGAAAATTCATAGAACCGTAGTAACATCCGTAACTCTCGTTCTATTTCATTCTTCCTGACTGCCAGAGGACGGTGCTTTAGAACTGGATGACTTATACTAGCAAGGTCACGAGGAATGCTTACCGCACTAAGGAATGGAAGCCGTTGATAAGACGGCTGTTGCCACAGCGTGCGGAGCAGCCACATTAACACGGTAATAGCGACCAAAGGTATATGAAGACTCCCAGGTCGCCGCAGCACAGATGTCTTGCAGAGAGACTCCTTTCAAGGCTGTCCAAGACGTGGACACACTCCGAGTAGAGTGGCACTTCACATTACTAGGTAGAAGCAAGCCCTCTGACCTATAAGCATATAGAATCACATCCACAATCCAATTAGATAGTCTCTGTTTTGATAGGGGTTCGCCCTTCTTACAGCCCCCATAGCAAACAAAAAGTTTGTCAGTTTTACGTAAGTTGGCAGTGGCCTCCATGGTTCCTCTGGCCCCTCAGATGAACCTGGTGGACTGAATGTCGCCAAATCAATGGCTTGGTTTACATTCGAGGGAGGCACCCTCTTTGGCATGGAGTATGGATTTGGTAGGAGAGTAACCCCTGAACCATCTGGGTCACAACGTATGCACATCTTGCTCACTGATAGGGCGTGGAGTTCACCCACTCGCTTCGCTGATGTGATGGCAAGCAGAAATGCTGTCTTGGCAGACAACCACCTCAGTTCTGCCTGTTCTAACGGTTCAAACGGGGGTCGACACAGAACCTTTCACACTAATTTCAAGTCCCATGAGGGCACTACAGTGACACTACTTGATGGTCTAAGCCTCTGTACGCCCTTCAAGAACTGACTAACCACATAGTGCAACCCCAATGTCTGGTTGTCCACCCTGAAGTGCCCCACTGAAATAGCAGCTGCATATACTTTCAAAGTTGATGCACATCTGCCACCATCCAACAATGACTGCAGGAACCGCAGAATGATGGCCACTGAGCAACTTTCTGGTACTTCACCCTTTGTCTTGCACCACTGGGAAAAAAGCTTCCATCGATTAGCGTAGAGGGACCTAGTGGAGGGAGCCCTCGAACTCAACACTGTGTGGATCGCTGATTGGTCACAGGATGCCAGGAGTGGGTCCTGGCTTCCAATGGCCAGACACACAGCTGAAGGCGATCTGGATTCGGATGCCATATGCGTCCTTCCAGCTGAGAGAGAAGGTCAGGTCTCCTTGGGAGATGCCAGGGCACTGGAAACCACGGCCTACCTGGCCAGTTGGGGGCTACCAGCAGTAATTTGTGGCCTCCCACTTGGACTCTGTCCAGCGTCACACGGATGAGTGGAATCGGTGGAAAGGCATACTGAAGGCAGGCTGGCCAGGTGTGAGCGTGGGCATCCTGCCCAAGAGGGCTGGTCCCCTCCCTTAGGGAGTACCAGAGGGAACAATGTGCTGAGGCCTCTGAGGCAAAGACGTCCACTTCCGCTCTGCCATATCGGCTCCAAATCACTCCCACTACCTCTGGGTGGAGTCTCCACTCCCCCTCTGGCGGCCCCTGGTAAGATCATCTGCTGCACTGTCTGCGCGCCTGGGAGATGTATGGCCCTGAGGCTAAGGAAGTGGGGAAATGCCCACGTGAGGAGCTGCTGTGACACTCGCAGACTCTGCCTGGACCTGGTGCCTCCCTGATGGTTGATATGATATATGTCCGGACGAGTACATGCCGGTCCTTCAGTACTGGGAGAAAATGTCGCAGTGCCAGATATATTGCTCTGAGCTTGAGCAAATTTATGTGTTCCAACCTCTGCTGCACGCTACATCGGCCCTTGATGGTCCTGCGCTGCCAGACTGCACCCCAGCCCAATAGTGAGGCATCTGTCTCCACAACCTCTCGGCGGGAGGGGATTACCCCCAGAGGAACCCCCTTGGTCAGATACACCTTGCCCCTCCAAGGCTTCAATGTTCAGCAGCAAGAGCTGGAAACTCTAACGCTCCTGCCCCTGTGCCACTTGGTGTCCAAGTGGAGTCCGTTGACACAGATTTGAAGGGGCTATAAGGAAAGAAGACCCAGAGGGACGACCATGGATACTGCTGTCAGCATGACCAGCTGCCTGAGAAAGAGGCTGTACGTCAAAACCCTGCCCCTCTGGAAGCAACCGATAAGTTGCAGAATAGCCTCCACTTTCTTTGAGGAAAGGAATGCTCTCATTGACTGTGAGTCGAGTGTCATGCCCAGGTAATCTACCCACTGACTGGGTGTAAGATTGCTCTTGGTGTAGTTCACTGTAAGGCCCAGCTGACTTACATGACCTAAGAGCGTAGCTGTGTCTCTGACTATGTGCTTCGCAGTTGGAGAAATGAGTAGCCAATCGTCCAGGTACGGCAAGATTGTCAAACCCCTGGCTTGCATGGGGGAAAGAGCGGCTGTCACGCACCTCGTAAATATGTGAGGGGCCAGTGAGAGACCGAATGGCATCACTTTGAATTGGTAAGCCCGTCCTCGAAAGGCAAACCTTAGGATCTGCCTGTGGCGGGGGGCAATAGGCACATGAAAATTGGCATTCTTGAGATCGATTGATACAAACCAGGCCCCTTGTGCAATTGACTGGAGAACATCTGTCATCTGCAACATGCGGAATGGCAGGACCTTTAAAAACTTGTTCAACCCCCTCAAGTCTAGGATTGGGCGGAACCCGCCATCATTCTTCGCAATTAGAAAATACACTGAATAGAACCCACTGAGCCGTATATGCCAGTCTACAGGCTCTATGGCGTCTTTCTCTAAGAGGGTTACTAGTTCCTGGCTGAGGGCCAGGGATTTTGCGGGATCTGTGACCAAAGACATTCTGCACCCGCAGAAAGTGGGTGGCCGGCATCGGAACCGTAGTGTGTATCCCTTGGACAGAGTTGACACTACCCAAGGGTCTGTGGTCTCCCTCTCCCAGTAGCTGAGGTGCTGCTGTGAGAAGTGTCCAACACCGGCCCCACGAGCCTCAGGTCCGACTCCCCCGCCCCCTAAAGCCTTTAGGGGGGCGACCACTGGGGGATGGTCCTCTTGGCATCTGAAAAGCCGGCTGGGAAAGAGCATGCCGCTGCTTATCATATTGCTCAGAATAGCGAGAGGCTCTAGCTCGTCCACCTGGGCGAGCAGGTGGATAAGAATGGCTGGGACCAGGTGGAAAAAGATCCCTCTGCCTTGGAATTGGGCCCCGCCGCAGGCCAGCAAACTGCTGCCTGGCTCGATCTACTTGTGCACTACGCTCTAGTGCCTGCTGAGCAGCCGGCCCAAACATTTGCCCTGGAACCACTGGAAGGGAACGGAGGGTGCGACAACTGCCATGCGTATGCCTGAAAAAGCAGCGCTTCGTCCAGCCCCAGGCGTGCTAAAGCCATCCGAATTGCTGGCTTCATTGTGGCATGGCCAGCTGCTGATCCATGTAATGACACGCCATCAGACCCTTGACAAAAGGCATCAGAGGCATGAGAGGCTGTGGCTCTATCCAAGTCCTGCCCCATATCTGTAAACAAACTGCAGGAGGCTGCAGTTGATAGTACATCATCATCCTCCTGACAAGGCGAGTCCCTTGCGGCGGAGTCACCACTGGTAACTGGCCTCCTATTAACAGGCTGGAGATTGAGCGTGAGCTCTTTAATCTGGGCAAACTCTGATGACAGACTGCCAACTTTGAGAGCCAAAGTGTCCACTCTTGAGTTTTTTTGTTGGACCACATGAGACCGCCCTGCGTCTCTTAGATGTTGTTGGGTCTGCAGGCCCACTAGCAGAGGGCAGCCCAGTATCACCACCTATCTCCGCAATTCTAGCCATTGTCACAGACAATGGCATAAAGCTACAGAACATACAGGGGTTGTAAGAGACACCTGCCCTGAGGTGTTCAAACCCCAGACAGGCAGGGCACTGATCATGGCCATCCTCCGTGTGGAGGGGGGCCATACAGGAGTTACAGACATGCAAGCCCAACATGTCATCCACAATATTAGTACATAGCCAATACTATGCTGTCACTATTAACAGCTACTGTCGAACTTACCATGCCAGCCGGCAACCGTGAAAACACAGTGCCGCTGTTCCACACACAAGCTAGGCTGCTACCGAGGCGGAGCGTGCCTCTGAAAGCCTTTAAACAAAAGCTTTCATACGGCAGCAGCGCACTCAAGCACTGGCCGATTAACTTAACAAGGCTTTAAACAAAGCTATCATACGGCAGCAGCACACTCAAGCACTGCCTGACCAACTTAACAAGGCTTTAAACAAAATGTATCATATGGCAGCAGCGCACTCATGCACTGTCTGCTTAACTTAAAAAGGCTTTAAACAAAGCTATCATACGGCAGCAGCACACTCAGGCACTGGCCGATCAACTTAAAGCTTTAAACAAAAGTTATCATATGGCAGCAGCACACTCATGCACTGTCTGCTTAACTTAACAAGGATTTAAATAAAAGCTATCATACGGCAGCAGCACACTCAGGCACTGGCCGATTAACTATTAACATATGCGAGATGGAGATATTCAGTGCTAAAACACCATCCTCTGGCGGTCAGGAAGAATGAAATAGAATCAATCAGCCTAAAAAAACATAAAACAAGGTACTGCATCCATTCTATCTAATGCAAAGCCAACCTGAAACCTTTAAACCTTTTCTTCTAAACTTCAGAGTTTCTGTAGTTCTCTATAAATGTTAAGTTCTTTGCAGCAGCTCATTTGTGTAGGCCTATACCTCAATTTGTGTGACATAAATAACTTCACGCAGTCCGAAGTGTAATTCCTGTGTTACCTTCAGGCTCTAAATTAATATATACAGTATATATTTTTTTGTTTGATTATTGAAATATGTGTTTGTGTGTGTGTTTAGTCCCGGACTGTGGAAGGTGGTGACGAAGTTCTTCAGCAACCCACAGCAGAGCTTTTCTGCAGAGTTCGAGGTCAAAGAATATGGTGAGTCCTTCATTATCTGTACTTTTATTTAAATCTTATATAAACCTACAACATTCACTTATTTTTTACTGGATTGGACACAGAATAAACTTTTTTCAATTTTCCAGTGCTGCCCAGTTTTGAGGTTAAACTGATGCCTGTGAGCCCCGTTTTCTACGTGGACAGTGCCAACATCACCATCAACATCAAAGCTACGTAAGTGAAGGTTCTGTGGCTTTAAAGACCAGGTTCTATAGGCAGATTGATTGGAGGAGAACATAAAGAGTGTTGTTCTGAGGTTGTGTTGGGGCGCTTGCTATTTTAGTTTGTTAGCCATTTGTTGTTTGTTTGATTTTAATTGTCCTGTTTTGCTTCATTGTGGGCTTAAACATGTCTCCCTCTTGTGGATTTAGGTATCTGTTTGTTAAAGAGGTGGATGGGACGGCCCACGTGGTGTTTGGGGTTATGCAAGACGGTCAAAAGAGGAGCTTTCCAGGTTCTCTTCAGAGAGTACAGGTGAACACATTCTTACACTTTTGATGTATTTTTATATGTTTTTTGAAACTTATCTTTCAGAGGCTGTGGCAGGTTCAGTTTAGAGCTAGAAGGTACAGATATATGAAACTAGAAAACCTAAGGAATCCATTGGTACCAACCATGTGATGCTAACATGTTGGGGTATGAGGCTCAGTAATGCTCCAAAATTGGCATGGCTATTTTCAAAGGGGTCCCTTGACCTCTGACCTCAAGATATGTGAATGTAAATGGGTTCTATGGGTGCCCACGAGTCTCCCCTTTACAGACATGCCCACTTTATGATAATCACATGCAGTTTGGGGCAAAAACCAAACCCTTATTTTTGCCTATTCTAAAATGATGTGCTTGACTATTTCTCTATACTGGGGTCCCTAAACAGTCCTGGAATACATAAATTGGGTATCACTGTAAAGCTGAGACTCTTGTTGATCCAATGAGCCCAACTGTATTCATGTGTGATGATGTTTGTCCCCATAGTAGCCATTTCATTGTAGTGAGACCATTTTTTGAAACTTGACCTCACTGTATAAAATGACCTGTGGTGACCTCTAGGAAAATCACAGTCTCATGAAACTTTACAACCACAAAAGTGCAATTCTTGAAGAAATTTCAAAACGTCAAAAGTTTTTGTTACCAAATCACAGCATGGCTTTTTCTATGGTGTTCCTCAAGGTCTCTGTGTCTTAATGTGATATTTTGGAGGGATTATTTATGATTTTCATCAATTCTCGAGTGGTAAAAAATGGTTAAATTTAGCACTAAATCTGTGTAACAAATGGTATGGACAAACTTAATGGGAATGGCCATCATAATGTTCTAAGCCCTTGTAGACTTTCACAATTTTATTTTAATTAATTAATTGATGTTGATATCTGGTTTATTACTAGAACAACTTAACACACAGTGCTGAGCTGCATCTCAAATTAATCACCCAGCTTTCAGATGATGTACACCATTTCTATGTGACATCTACTGTTGACCTGCTATCTCCCCCTAAAGACCTCCTGTAGCCCGCTAAAACAGACAAAAACAGGTCTATTGTGGTTCTCAGAGGACAGCAGTAAAGTACCTGAACGACTAACTGTATCACTGTACCACTATACTGTATTTCAAGATGCATTATTATATTATGTCACATTAGGTCCAGAGAGGTAGTGGAGAGGTCACACTGAAGAAAGAGCACATCACACAGACCTTCCCAAACATCGACGACCTGGTGGGGAGTTCCATATTTGTATCTGTCAGTGTGATGACGGAGAGCGGTAAGAAAAAAGACTGTGTGTTTGGGCCTGTTCAGTATATTTGAAAAAAGAAAATAATGATATCAGGATACGTTTTTCTGGATTGTGAACAGATTAAAAAACAAACTCTTTTAAGTTTGTATGTGAATGTGTTTGTGTTTCTGCATCAACTCACAGGTAGTGAAATGGTGGAGGCAGAGTTGAGAAGTATCCAGATTGTCACATCACCTTACACCATCCACTTCAAGAAAACGCCCAAATATTTCAAACCAGGAATGTCCTTCGATGTTGCGGTAAGTACACTTGTTTACATTTACATAAACTGACAGCATATGTATGGTTTATGGCCTGGTACTTCCTGGCAACAAACAAAAAATGTTCTCAGACATAGAGGGGGATTATAAGAGGAAATTTATTTAAAAACAAACATTATGTTCGTACTACAATTTGTGGGGTGAATATATGAAATGTTATAGATGAAGAAATTAAGCAAAGTAAAAATATAAATCCATTCAAGATGTATAAAATGTTTTTGAGAGGTACAGGGATGAGGAAGGGGCCTTGTCTCACTGTATATGTTTACTGTTATTTTATTGGTTATTCTTATTATTTGTTACATGTTCAAAATAAATCAATCTAATAAAATGGCTATATTTCTAAATCCTTCACTGAAAACATCTCATTTCATAACTGAAATATAGTTACTCTTTGAAAACACAAATGGCAGTATGTCCTAAATATAAAAGTCACATAATGTTTATTACGATATAAAGGCAGACTTGTGAGATTCCAGAGAAAAAGAGAAATTCATCCATCAACAGTTTGGGTCGCCATAAACTACCTGAGTCATAAAACTTAGTGCACATCACTAAAACCAAATCTAATAACATGAGTTTGACCTTAATAAGGTGTGTTTTAATAAGGCAGTTGGATGTTTACTGATTGTTCAGCTGTTTGTGTCTTTGATGGCAGGTGGAAGTTGTGAATCCTGACGACACTCCGGCACAAGGTGTTAGAGTGGTGGTCGATCCAGGACAGGTGCAGGGCAGCACCGAAGCCAATGGCATAGCGAGGCTTACCATCAATACAGTGGCAGGGGAACCAACACTGACAATCACCGTAAGTCTCTGAAATCTTTTACCCTTTTTGCATTATAGCCCAAATGGCCACTTAAACCTCCATTAATCGTCCATCCATTATCTGTAACCGATTATCCTATTCGGGGTCGCTGGGGGGGGGGGGGGGGGGGGGGGGGGGGGTTGGGCTGGAGCCGATCCCAGCTGACATTGGGCAAAGGCGGGGTACACCCTGGAAAGGTCGCCAGACTATCACAGGGCTGACACATAGAGACAGGCAACCATTCACGCTCACATTCACACCTATGGCCAATTTAGAGTCAACAATTAAACTAACCTGCTTGTCTTTGGACTGTGGGAGGAAACCGGATTCAAACCTGCTTGCTGTGAGGCGACAGTGCTAACCACTGCACCACCCTTCAGCCCCTACATTAATCAACATTTTTGATATTCACTTGAAGAGGTGAAATCAGCAGAGCTATCACCCAGCTCCTTGTTTTGGTTCTGCTGCTCACACATTTACTGTACAGTATGTGAATGGTGAACTTCATCCTGTCAGTGTTATGACTTTTGGTCATTCTATTTAGCAATTTTATATTGCTAGGCAAAACTATGGCAGGCAAAGCCTCAATAAGTTAAGATAGGATCGACATGGGACTTTTCAAGTATTATTTATTAAACTGTGTGTGTATTCTTACCTGTGTGTGTCTTTAATTGCAGGCAAAGACCAATGATCCTCGTATTTCACCTGACAAGCAAGCATCAGCCAGCATGTCTGCTCTCCCATATACCACTAAAAGCAACAACTACATCCACATAGGTAACTTACATCTTGAAATTACACAAGATGATTAAAAACAAAGGTGGTGGCAGTGGCAAAGTATGCACCATGTGCTAAATCTTTTCTGTGTTCAGCACTCATCACAACATGTCATATTTGCAGGTGTGAATGCAGCTGAGCTGGACCTAGGACACAAACTGAAAATCAACCTCATCCTCAACAGGCAGGAAAATCACGAGAATGACGTCACATACCTGGTGAGAGGTGTTTTACACCTGTGCTTGTGTGCACATGTGTAACTCTTTTTGTTGCGTCCCACGACTCATGTGTGATAAGTGCTGATGTATAAATCTGTGTCCCTAGATCCTGAGCAGAGGTCAGCTGGTGAAAAGTGGCCGTTACAGGACAAGAGGTCAAGTACTGATTTCCCTGAGACTTCTCATTACCAAAGAAATGCTGCCATCGTTCCGCATCATAACCTACTACCATACAAATGACAATGAATTGGTATCAGACTCTGTTTGGATGGATGTCAAGGACTCCTGCATGGGCTCGGTGAGTCACACAACACTGATGTAACGAACAGGCAAACAAGACACCCATGCACAACCTGATAAAGTTATTTGTATACTTCTCTGATATGTTTTTATGTATGAAACAAATTCAAAACTGCACGTCTCATTCACTGATTCACATTTAGCTGAGGCTGGAATCATCGAGACCAGCTCCATCCTATGAGCCTCGAATGATGTTTGGTCTGAAGGTCACAGGAGATCCAGAGGCCACAGTGGGATTGGTGGCAGTTGACAAAGGCGTCTACGTCCTAAACAACAAGCACCGCCTCACCCAGAAAAAGGCAATTTCTTTATTTCATAATTATCTTTGAGAATATTTGAAAGGGCTTATATCAAAAAGCTATATATTAAAAACATTCACGCATGTTAACTTTCAATTTTGTTAGCTTTTGGCTTCAAATAATATCCGGTGTAAGTTTGTCCTGCAGCAAATACATTGCATGAGTAAATGTGTCTCATTCCTACCTGCTCAGGTGTGGGACATTGTCGAGAAGCACGACACAGGCTGCACACCAGGTGGAGGGAAGGACGGTATGGGTGTGTTCTACGATGCCGGGCTGTTGTTTGAGTCAGACACGGCTTCTGGTACTCCCTACAGACAAGGTGACGCTACTTTACCCTCCCCTTCTCTGAACATGCCTCTCTTTAGGCTCAATGAAATTTCTCTAATTAGGAGAAGTGGGCACATGTACCTTTATTCATCGCATAAAGTCAAATGCTTTTATATAAGTAAGGATCTAGTGGACAGTAGAAGAACTGCATCTTAAAGGGTCTTTTCACCCGGATGACATTATTCTTGCTCCCCTTTGTCGGTGTCTGGACATGCAGATAGTTTCAGAGACACTGTTTCTGAAATCACTCGTTGCTGTGTATTTTTTTTAATTCTTCAGTGCTGCGAGCACCACAAACAGAGAGCCAGAATCTCAAACAGATGTCTTACACTTTGGGCACATAAAACCAACACTATACCACTTGGGGTAAGTGAGATAATTTGGTTGAACCGACGCTTTGAGGCATTTCCATATTAACCTTAACACTGGTCACTGCCACATGAGCTGATCATGATCCCTCCTGTTTTATAGGGGTTTTAAAAGATTTTTTATTCTAATAAAGCATTTATACAATGTTTTAACATTTCAACAAATGAGGTGTGCAATTGTAGATCATATTTTCTCACACCCACACGCTGTCAATGTGTCCAACCAGATAAACCATCTCAGTCTGATTTTAAGAGTATCGCATCAACTAAACCACGCAAAACTCAAGTCTGGGTCCAACCTGTTAAAGATCTTGTCTGTGTTGCATTTACAGAATTGAAATGTCCGGCCCCCAGCAGGAGGAAAGTAGCCCCTACTGTAATGGATGTCACAACCAGCTTACGTAAGAACCACAGCTCTAAACTACCCAATAACCACATATTCAGTAACTCAGTTCAGGACTTTGGACTTTGACAATACTCATCTTTGCCATGTTATGTATTAGTTCTTTCCTCCATTTCCCATTTAGTTTTTTAGTTCATTTGTTTTTCCTTATTCAAATCCTTGTTGTTATCCTTATTCTTGTACTCCATATTTTCTCACCTCTGTCTCTCCTCTACAACCCTCTTTCTTTCCAGTGAGTCAATATAATGACCAACTGCAGCGTGACTGTTGTTCGGAAGGCATGAGGCCTACCCTCCTCTCATACAGCTGTGAGAGGCGCGCCGAGTACATCCTTGATGGCACAACCTGTGTCGCTGCCTTCGTACACTGCTGCAAGGATATGGAAACCCAGCGATCTGAGAAGGAGGATAGCCTCCTACTGGCTCGCAGTAAGAGACGGGGACAAGGGATGGGTAGTTACTATTCATGGTCATACTTACGAAACAATCAAAATTATAACCTTTTTAATGACTTTAGGTGAGGAGAATGACAACAGTTACATGGACAGCAATGAAATTGTTTCTCGCACCAAGTTCCCTGAAAGTTGGCTGTGGTTAGATGTCAATCTGCCTGCTTGCCCTCGACAAACACCTAACTGGTGAGTAAACTGAAATATACACAGAAAAAATACACTGATAACTTCACACCGACACCACTAGGATTCAAAGGTACCTCTCAAAGTGTTGACACTTTTCTTTGTTTCAGTGACACCACATCATTGACGAAAAATGTTCCTTTGCAAGACTCGATCACAACCTGGCAGTTCACTGGCATTAGTCTGTCAAAAACTCACGGTGAGGATTCAGTGACTAAAATCTGTCATGTGTTTTAGTTGTGCCTCTAACCTTAAACCTCTATCATCCCTTTACACCTTTTTCTCTCTCCCTTTCTCTGTTTCATCACTTCTTTTTTAATCCCTCTCATCTTAAAGGAATCTGTGTTGGCGCTCCGTTAGAAGTGATTGTCCGAAAGGAATTCTTTGTTGATCTCAGGCTGCCGTACTCTGCTGTCCGTGGAGAGCAGCTAGAAGTTAAGGCAATCCTCCACAACTACAGCCCCGACGATATCACCGTAAGTCTTGGTTGCCCTGCTCTGGTGTTTTATGCCAGAGACAATGAGGCCATGATATTTTTCTCAAAGAGTTTGCAAACAAAAGAGAAAATATTGGAGTGGGAGTAAATATTGGACTGACTTACAACGTGTGGCAAAAAAAGGGAATGAATTCTTTTCCATGGTGGTCGGCCTCAGAACTGGGAGAAACCTTACTGCAATATTTACAGTGTACCTTCAAGATCAAATTGATCCTATAGGAAACAATGTAAAGCATAACATTTCTTCAAATTAGGGAAGCATCTTTGATCAACTACACATACTTCAATATCTTTTTTCCATCTTTGTCCTGTTCTCAAGGTGCGTGTGGATCTGATTGTGAAGGAGCACGTGTGCAGCGCAGCTTCTAAGCGTGGGAAGTATCGTCAGGAGGTCAAAATTGGGCCCCAAACTACACGATCTGTACCCTTCATCATTATTCCCATGAAAGACGGACAATACAGCATTGAGGTCAAAGCAGCTGTTAAAGATTCGTCGCTCCATGACGGAATCATGAAGATGCTGCGGGTGGTGGTAAGAGAAACGGGAAACAAACAGCGATCTCCTGTGTTAAAGTCAGTATAGGGAAACAGACATCTTTTGAGGCGTAACTTTGATGCAAATGTATACTGTATCAGCTTTTCAACATAAACTGTAAATAAGAGAGACAGTTAACAATCAAGCCGTATTGTATTTCGTTACACACCAGCAGATAACGATTACTCAAAAATAGTTGTTGATATCTAACCTTTGTCCTAACTGTTGCTTTTCCAGCCTGAAGGTGTGCTGGTTAAATCTCCTCAGATTATAACTCTAGACCCCACTAAAAAAGGTGTAGGTGAGTTTACACATTAAACAGCTACGTCATATAGTAATTTGCTAATATTACATTTTTATCACTTGCTAATTGATCCCCTAACGTGCCCACTGTTTATCCCTTTAGATGGTAAACAAGAAGAAACTCTCAACAGTGGAATTCCTAGGAATGATTTGGTTCCAAACACACCTACGAGCACACAGATCTCTGTGACAGGTGAGATGTGATGATATATTCGGGCACATTATGCGATATAGTGCCAGTTACAATGAACTCTGCATTGGTGTAAATTGTTATTGGTCTTATTGGTAAATGAATGACCACCTCACTGGTTGTGGGGGACCTTTGCATGTTTATTTAGTTAATAATGTTTACTTTTTTTCTGTTTGTGTTTGTGCATGCAGGGAGAGAACAAGTTGCTTCACTGAAGAACGCCGTTAGTGGGAACTCTATGGGTACTCTGATCTTCCAGCCCTCAGGCCCCGGAGAGGCGAACATGTACCGCATGACCCTGCCTGTCATTGCAGCCACATATTTGGACAAAACCAACCAGTGGGAAGATGTGGGCTTTCAGAAACGTAACGAAGCCCTCCAACACATCAAGTTCGGTAGGCTCACAGATGTGTTTATTAACACACATACCAGAAATGTCATTGATGCCCCTCTGTGTGGAATTTTAAAGTTCCTGACGTGGCAGAAGTGGTATATAAAAAAAAAAAAAGAACAGCGTGGTAGACAGCAATGCCTGCGATGCTACCCCTTCCCCACAGATCCAGGCTAGGGACACTGACAATTAATGGTCTGAATGCAACACATAGTCTCATAGACTTCAGAAGTTTCCACCAGGATTGTCTTATACAAACAAAAACGTATGCCGCCAGAATCATTTGAAAAATGTTATAATCACAGGAAAAAAATGTAAGAGGACTCCTCAAACTGGTTTTGTGTTTTTGTTTGTGTCCAGGTTACCAGAACGAGCTTAACTTCCGAAAACGTGATGGGTCTTATGCTGTGTGGGCCAATCACCAAAGTAGCACCTGGTGAGGCATTCAAACATCTTTGAACTCATATAATGGTTTCCATATCCTCCTTTAACTTAACTTGACTATGATGACGGTATTGTGTATTTCATGTGCAAATAAATGCAACTAAACTTCTCCTCTTCTCTCCCGTCTAAGGCTGACAGCCTATGTTGCCAAGGTGTTTGCCATGGCCAGCAGTCTGGTGGACGTGCAAAGCAAAGACATCTGTGACGCTGTTAAGTTTCTGATTCTCAACGCGCAGCAACCTGAAGGCTTGTTTAGAGAACTTGGAACGGTGTTTATCGGACAGATGATTGTGTGTGCACTGATTTCATTAACATCAATACTTCATCTTAGTGCTTAAAAAATTGTGAGATGAAAACAATTACATATCATTGACTGTAATCTTTAATCTCTGTGTGTGCATGTATAGGGTGATGTGCGCGGCGGAGATTCAGATGCCTCCATGACGGCCTTCTGCCTCATTGCCATGCAGGAGTCACGCACACTATGTAATGCAATTGCTAATGTGAGTAACTCATCTGCATACAATGTTTTCTTTTTTTCCCCCCCTCACTGCTCATTAGTGATAGGCTAAATTGCAAAGTATCACTCTTAGCTAGGGCTGTCAATCGATTAAAATATTTAATTGTGATTAATCGCAGGATTGTCCATAGTTAATCGCGATTAATCACAAATTCATCGCACATTTTTTTATCTGTTTAAAATGTACCTTAAAGGGAGATTTGTCAAGTATTTAATACTTTTGTCAACATGGGAGTGGGAAAATATGATTCCTTTTTGCAAATGTATGTATATATTTATTATTGGAAAGCAATTAACAACACAAAACAATGACAGATATTGTCCAGAAACCCTCACAGGTACTGCATTTAGCATAAAAAATATGCTCAAATCATAACATGGCAAACTGCAGCCCAACAGGCAACAACAGCTGTCAGTGTGTCAGTGTGCTGACTCGACTATGACTTGCCCCAAACTGCATGTGATTATCATAAAGTGGGCATGTCTGTAAAGGGGAGACTCGTGGGTACCCAGAGAACCCATTTTTATTCACATATTTTGAGGTCAGAGGTCAAAAGACACCTTTGAAAATAGCCATGCCAGTTTTTCCTCGACAAAATTATTATTATATGTTATTTAGCCTCCTTTGCGATAAGCTTGTGTGACATGGTTGGATTCCTGAGGTTTTCTAGTTTCATTTGATGCCAGTATCTTCACTCTAGCTTTCAAACTGAGCCCTCTACAACCTACAAATCAGAAGTTGCATTAAACAAATTAGTGGCATTAAAACAAATTTGCGTGAACGCGTTATCGCGTTAACTTTGACAGCCCTCTTAACACAGTCCCATGCTGCTTCAGCAGGTGGACAGACCTGTTATGTCTAGTTACAGTTGCTAAACTAAAATTAGGAAATCGCTGTTCAAGGAGAGGGTTTAGTGAATGGTCAATTGTGCTAAAATGATTCTTTCCAAGCATTTGACACATTCAAATTCAAAACGACATTTGATGCCAACCCTTAGTCTTGTATTTGTATGGAAGCATTAAATCCACACCCCAATAGTAACTGTAACTGATGGCGGCTCAGTCTAGCTCACAAGACACAGAAGAAGGTAAGAGAGGGGACGATCCGGTCTATTGTCCCAGGATCAAATGTTTCCTGAACAGAATGGGATATTAAAAATAGATGGATCACTGTTATCTGGCTCTTCTCCCATTTCTCCTAACTTTCTATTCCTTCCGTCCAGAGTCTGCCAGGCAGTATCGACAAAGCAGTAGCCTATCTGGAAAGACGTCTGCCCAGCCTCACCAACCCATATGCTGTTACCATGACGTCATATGCCCTGGCCAATGAAAACAAACTGAACCGCGAGATCCTCTACAAGTTTGCCTCCCCAGGTATTTCTGTAACATTAAATATTCCAAGATGATGTCTTGGGGAATTGTTAGTAAACTGAGCTTGTTCCAGGTAGAGCATACAGTAGTGATAAAAAAATATATTTGTGTGTCTTCTTCAGCGTTGTCCCACTGGCCGATACCTAAGGGGCATGTTTATACACTGGAGGCCACAGCTTACGCTCTCCTCGCTCTGGTCAAGGCCAAGGTGAGCATGTGCCACATGTGTGCGTTTCACCAGGATGTCCTGCTACAGAAAACATACAACTGAGTCCTCATCCATGCTGCCTCACTAACAGGGTAGAGGGTTTGGAAACAAAGTCAATGAAGCAATGAAATGTTGCTTACAGTAGCTTTTACACTTTTTAAATAACCATATTTGGCAAACATTATTGACCCTTTACACTACTGCTACCACTTCACAGAGCACTTCATGATTATCTTGATAGGTATTTGAAGGCATTCTTTTCTGTCTCACTTGCAATGACTTAGTTATGACATAGTTATAAAAACAAGGTACTGATTTGAACATCCTGCAAGGCATAGTCACACAATAATAACACACATTTGACAAAAACAGATTATTTGTGATTGATTGCTTTTATCAGGCAAGTTTCAAGTAGCTGCTGTTTGATGGTGCCATAATAGGGGAAAAAAATGATTTAGAAACTCTATGGTAGGTTTTGGAAACTTACAGGTTACAATCTAAAATGTAACTGTACCAGAATCAGGAGTTCTCTCTATTTTCACTAAAGCTGTTTTATAAATGCAAATGCACAGTCAACCATGGACAATTTCAACCATTTACTTGCCTTCTGTTAATAAAGGCCTATGAAGACGCCAGACCTATTGTGAGATGGTTCAACCAACAGCCGAAGGTGGGCGGAGGCTATGGATCAACTCAGGTAACACAGACCCTTCTCTCCATCTTATGTTTACTTATAACCTGTTTACTGTATGTCTAAGTCTTGTTTTCTCCCCCTCACTTGTTTTCTCTCTAGGCTACCATAATAGTGTACCAGGCTATAGCAGAGTACTGGTCCAGCGCTAAAGAACCAGAGTATGATCTGAATGTGGACATCTTGTTGCCGGGCAGGTCAAGGCCTGACAAGTACAACTTCAACATCAACAACCACTACGCCACCAGAACATCTGAAGTGAGCGCACACACAAACAGACTCCCAGTGGTTCATTAACATCATCTGTCCTGTTGTTTTCTGTATGTTTCTACTGCTGATCCCTGACTGTGTGTGTGTGTGTGTGTTTGTGTGCGTATTTAAATTCCCACAGTTCAATGATACAAACCAGAACGTGAAAGTGACCGCCACGGGTTCAGGAGAAGCAACGGTGACAGTAAGTACAATATATTTTTATATTCTTCTATATATTTATCATCTGTTGATTACTGATGTGTGCTTTTTGAATCTCAGATACAACCAAATACATTTTTATACTAGACAGATGTCTATTAGTTTATCACATATTAAGATGCACTTTTGTCTATGTGACAGATGGTGTCGCTGTATTACGCTATGCCTAAAGAAAAGGAGAGTGACTCTCAGAAGTTTAACATGTCAGTGCAGCTCAGCACAGGTAATTTGGTGCCCTCCTCCTCTTCCTGTTTATTTGTCTTCATTTGTTGTCATTTTATCCGTTTGTTTCTGCCAAGTACCTTATGAGAAAAGACTCAACTAAATACTCAAATACTCAATTACTGCAGAGAAAATTGAGGAGGATGAGAAGATATACAAGCTGAGAATAGAGGTTCTTTTTCTGACTTCGTTCGGTGTTTCACTATGGGAATCGCCTCGGCGTGACCAACTAAGGAAGCTCCAATGACACAACGTCTGTCATTGACAGACAGGTCGACCTGTGTTAGGGCTACGCCCCCTCATATTAACACAGTCGTCCGCCCCTCACAAATCATTCTTGCTTTTCTCCCTCAGCTCATCTAAGCTAGCTTGGTTTTTCTGCTTAACAATTCACAGACGACCCGTCAAGGAACACGCCGCCGAACGCAGTTCCAGGCTTTAGTTTGGTTTTGCTGAGTAAGTACTTCGCAAGAAGTGTACTTTGTGGTGTTACACAGGATAATTAACCGAGCAGTGTCCGCGTTAAGGCGAGCTGTTTTCTCAGGCTAACCTGTATTTGTTTATCGGTATAGCCAGTGACTGTGTAACATTATTACCTTACGGCTAGCGCGTTAAGGCGAGCCTACTAGGTTCAGTTAGCATTAGCTTGTTAGCCGAGACGAGTACCCGGAGTTCAGCTAACGTGTCACGGCGAGCAGACTCATAACGGTATGTTGTTAGCTCGGGCTTTACCCCGTTTGCTAGCGCTACTAACCGACAAGCTAACGCGTTGCGGCACGCCTGATACGGCTAAATATATATACTTTCCACTCCTTTTCAAGTCGCCATGTCTTCGGCCGCTACCCCCGCCAAAGGGTCGGAACCGAAGGTTAAAGAGGCTGTATCCCGCCTGTGCCCCGCGTCATGCGGGGCGTCCATCTCGGGCAGGGACCCTTATCCTATTTGCATAGCTTGCATGGGCGATAAACACGCTCAAGCATCGCTGTCTAACCCCCAGTTATGTACCTACTGTGCGTCAATGCCAGAAAAGATCCTGGAAAGGAGGCTGAGAGTGGCAGTGGCCAATAGTCAGGCCCCGTGCCTGTCTGGAGCCATCTCAAAAGCCACAACCAGCACCCATCAGCCACGAGCCTCAGCCGGCTGGGCGGACTCGATGGACGCCGTTTGCCCGGACATGCCTCCACTTTTTGAGGAGCTCCTCGAGGTGGAGCTGGGCTGTGAGGACGCAGAGGGCGATGCCAACTCTGACCTCCTCGACATGGACGACATGGAGGATGAGGAGGATGACTCCTCATTTCCTCTTCAACAGTCCAGACCCCCCAGTGCATCTGATGCTGTTCCCACAGTGGACAGCAACTTATACGAGGTCTGCAAACGGGCCGCCACCAAATTGTGGATTCAATGGCCTGCAGCCCAGGACGCCACAGGGGCGGAGAGAGATCTATATGATGGTAAGTGCCCCCACCAGCCCAACCACCATTTAAACAACTCCTGCCAGCAGTGCCTGCCTGCATGAATGAAATGAGCAGGTACTGGTCCAGCCCATTTAAGAGTAAGCTTCCCACCAAAGGCTACTCAAAGCTGGAGATCCACGGAATGGGGGAACGCAGCACAATCAGTGTGCTCTCTTAATGCAATGACACTGCTATCTGCGTACCAGGCGGAAATCCTAGAGGAGATGGTGGACAGCTGGACTCATGGGCACCTAACCCTGCTCTCTGGGATGAGATTTGTGTGGTGAACGACCTCATCCTGCGCTCCTCACATGGCGTAGTGCAGGGCTGCGGTCATGTAATGGGACTTGCAGTCTCAGGTGAGAGGGCCCTGTGGCTGAATCTCTCAGGCCTGAGTGATGCTCAGAAGGCAGAGATTGTGGATGCGGCATACAACCCCACCAAAGGTGTTTTCGGTCCAGCTCTGGAGAAAATGAGAGAGACCAGCACCCTCAGAAAACAAGAGGGTGAAGCCTTTGACCTCTGCCTAACCCGACGACTCATCTCTCGCCCCCCTCAGGGACTAAGGGCTGGCTTTGCTGCCGCAGCCTCAGCAGTGAGGGAGACAGGGGTCGGACCACAGACCGCAGAAACAGGCAGCTGGTCAACAGACTAGCCAGCAGCCTCGGTCAGAAAAAGCTAAGCCATGGGGCAAACACTCTTTCGCTGCAGTTGCAGCAAGAAACCGCCATCCCACCCAGGGGACGGGAAGAAGAGGCGTGCGACCTAACACCCCTTGCTTCTCCCTCCCCCCCTCCCTCAAAGAAAAAAAAAGGGAATGGAGGTGGAACAGAGCCCCCAAGCTCAGGCTTCAGAGGCCCTGGTGTGTTCCAGTTTTCCAGAGGTCTTCCCTCAGTTTCTCTGCCCTCATGTTCAAGGGGAAGAGAACAGGGGGCAGGTAACACAGTGTCACCAAGCATTTGTACCCAGTTCAACACTGAAAGAAATAAAGTGTGCATTTTCACAGCCAGGCCAAGGGCCGAGGGTGAAATGCTCCCCCCGAAACAAAATAAAAACAAAACAATGTCATGGCCGCATAATCCCAGCAAGGGGAACTCACGCTCCTCCGAGGGGAGGCCGCACCCTCCAGGTGATGGAGGTGACGTCACCGCAGGGCGTGCACAGTCCACTCGCTGCGCGGACAGACCAGTGGCGCGCATGCGCAGTTCACCCACGGGTTCTGTCCGCTGTTACTCAGGGCTACAGACTACAGTTCGCTAGGAAACCACCCAGATTCAACGGAGTGTTAGTTTCAGTAGCCAGGGGGAATTCAGCACGAGTCTTAGAGGACGAGATAGCATCCCTGCTAAACAAACAGGCGATCAGAGCCGTCCCGAGTGAGGAAGCTCAGCAGGGTTTTTACTCCCGTTACTTCCTCATTCCCAAGAAGGGGGGCTCAGCCTTACGGCCCATTTTAGACCTCCGTGTGTTAAACAGACACCTACGAAAATACACTTTCAGGATGTTAACACACAAAGTGCTCTGTCGATCTATTCGTCCAGGAGATTGGTTTGTAACAATCGATCTCTCGGATGCGTATTTTCACATCGCACATCGGGCTGTCATTAGCACCGATGGTGTTCACAAAGTGTGTGGAGGCAGCTCTGTCTCCGTTACGGAACAGCGGCATCAGAATATTCTCGTACATAGACGACTACCAGATATGCTCCCACTCACGGGAGCGGGCAGTCAGGGATTCCGCTGCGGTGATAAATCACCTCAGGGATCTTGGGTTCAATATAAACTGGGCAAAGAGTCGAGTAGAACCCGCACAATGTACAGAATACTTGGGTCTCAACATAAACTCCCTCTCCTATCGGGTCACGCTGTCGGAGGGGAGAGTAGCGTCCTTCACTCAGTGTCTCTCCCGGTTCCGGGTGGGGACAGCCGTGATGTTCAGACTCTGCCTACGCCTACTCGGCCTCATGGCGATAGTGATTTCTGTCATACACTTGGGGCTTCTGTGGATGAGGGTTGCGGCGCTGCGCCTCTGCTCACGCCATCACCTCAGCCGCAGAGTGAAAATAACACCAGCTTGTGTGCTGGCGCTCCGCCCGTGGGAGGACCGGACGGCTCTCGCATCAGGTGTCCTGCTAGGGGCGGTGTCATCTAGACTCGAGTAACCATTACAACGGACGCGTCCCTGTCAGGTTGGGAGCAACCATGTTGGGCAGAGCAGTGAATGGCACCTGGGACCTGAGACTGGCTCAGGCTCACATAAATCTCTTGGAGCTTTGGGCATTGTTTTTTGCATTAAAGCATTTTCTGCATTTCTACAAGGTCTCCACGTCTTGGTGAAAACAGACAACACCACGGTGGTAGCATACATCAACCACCAGGGCGGGACTCGCTCACTGCAGTTACACAAGTTAGCTCGGAAGATAATCATGTGGAGCAGCTCGAGGCTAATGTCCCTCCGAGCGACACATGTGCCGGGCGTTTTGAACAGGGGTGCAGATCTCCTGTCCCGGGGAAACCCCCTGTACGGAGAGTGGACTCTCCATTTGCAGGTGGTGGAGCAGGTTTGAGAGAAATACGGCCGGGCAGCCGTAGATCTCTTCGCCTCGCAGGAAAACGCTCACTGTCGACTGTTTTTCTCCCTGTCAGACGTAAATACACCTCTGGGGATGGATGCTCTGGCCTACTCATGGCCAAACGTGCTGCTCCATGCATTCCCCCCCTCTCCGCCTGATCTCCCCCACTCTAGCCAGGGTGAGAGAGCAGGGCTTGTCGCTAATCCTGATAGCACCGCGGTGGTCATCCAAGCACCTCGTGAAAGGTGGAACCTGAACGCGGCCGGCCTGCCGGCACAGGTCATTGACACCGTTCAGAGTGCAAGGGCCTCCTCCACTCGCTCTCTTTACAGTGGTAAGTGGCGGGTTTTTGAGGAGTGGTGCGACTCAAGGCACACTATTCCTTTTCAGTGTTCGGTGGTTGACCTGCTATGTTTCATGCAGGAATTGGTAAATAAGAGTAAGGCCTTTAAAGTGAAATTAAAGTGTATTTAGCGCCCATCTCAGCCTGTCATATAGGCTTTGGAGAGAAGCCTCTGGTGCAACATCCTTTAGTTTGTCGCTTCATGAAAGGTGCACGCCGCAAGCTTCCCGTTTCCGGGCCCCTGGTTCCTCTGTGGGATCTGTGGGTCGTGTTGGACGTCCTCTCTCATCAGCCATTTGAGCCTATAGAGGTGGTGGGGATGAAGTTTATTTCACTTAAAACAGTATTGCTCTTAGCCTTAACCACAGCAAAGCGTGTGAGTGATTTACAGGCTTTATCCATCCACCCTTCCTGCATACAGTTTGCCTCAGGGCTCACCAAAGTCTGCCTGCGGCCCAATCCAGCTTTTGTGCCTAAGGTGGTGGAGTCAGCCTACAGATGTCCCACAGTGGAGCTTTTGGCTTTTCACCCACCTCCATTCTCCTCAGTGAAGGAGCAGAGGCTTAACACATTATGCCCAGTGCGGGCTCTGCATGTCAATGTGAGTAGATCAGCAGGTTTCAGGAAAGGGGATCAGCTGTTTGTGTCCTGGGCCACTCCCCACAAGGGCAAGCCAGTGTCCAGCCAGAGGCTATCCCACTGGATTGTGGAGGCCATATCTTATGGCTGTAGAGGTCTGCAACCTCCACAGGGGTTAAAGGCTCATTCCACTAGGAGCATGGCCACTCCATGGGCCCTGTTCAAGGGAGTTTCAGTGCAGGACATTTGTGCTGCGGCGAGCTGGGCTACGCCTCACACTTTTTGAAGGTTCTACAGGCTGGATGTCTCGGGGCCATCCTTGGCACGGGCTGTGCTAGAGGCAAACACGCCAGGGTCTGTGTGATGTTCACTGTCTGGCTTATTGTTTATGGCTTCGGGACACATATGCAATACGAGAGTGGTCTATATCTCCCATAGTGAAACACAGAACGAAGTTAAAAGAACTTAAGGTTACTTAACGTAACCCCGGTTCTTTGATAACAGAGTGAGGTGTTTCACCATCACGTCCCTCCATGCATAGACACGGAAAGAAACCGGTCTAGAATGATTTGTGAGGGGCGGTCGACTGTCTTAATATGAGGGGGAGTAGCCCTAACACAGGTCGACCTGTCTGTCAATGACAGACGTTGTGTCATTGGAGTTCCTTAGTTGGTCACGCCGAGGCGATTCCCATAGTGAAACACCTCACTCTGTTATCAAAGAACCGGGGTAACGTTAAGTAACCTTAAGTTTTTCCTTATTCAAATCCTTATTGTTATCTTATTCTTGTACTCCATATCTTCTCACCTCTGTCTCTCCTCTACAACCCTCTTTCTTTCCAGTGAGTCAATACACCTTTATACCTTTTTCTCTCTCCCTTTCTCTGTTTCATCACTTCTTTTTGAATCCCTCTCATCTTAAAGGAATCTGTGTTGGCGCTCCGTTAGAAGTGATTGTCCGAAAGGAGTTCTTCGTTGATCTCAGGCTGCCGTACTCTGCTGTACGTGGAGAGCAGCTAGAAGTTAAGGCAATCCTCCACAACTACAGCCCCGATGATGTCACCGTAAGTCTGGGTTGCCCTGCTCTGGTGTTTTATGCCAGAGACAATGAGGCCACGATATTTTTTCTCAAAGAGTTTGCAAACAAAAGAGCAAAAGCAACAGTAAATATTGGACTGACTTACAACGTGTGGCAAAAAAAGGGAATGAATCCTTTTCCATGGTGGTCGGTCTCAGAACTGGGGGGAACCTTACTGCAATATTTACAGTGTACCTTCAAGATCAAATTGATCCTATAGGAAACAATGTAAAGCATGAAATTTCTTTAAATTAGGAAAGCATCTTTGATCAACTACACATACTTCAATATCTTTTTTCAATCTTTGTCCTGTTCTCAAGGTGCGTGTGGATCTGATTGAGAAGGAGCACGTGTGCAGCGCAGCTTCTAAGCGTGGGAAGTATCGTCAGGAGGTCAAACTTGGGCCCCAAACTACACGATCTGTACCCTTCATCATTATTCCCATGAAAGACGGACAATACAGCATTGAGGTCAAAGCAGCTGTTAAAGATTCGTCGCTCCATGACGGAATCATGAAGATGCTGCGGGTGGTGGTAAGAGAAACGGGAAACGAACAGCGATCTCCTGTGTTAAAGTCAGTATAGGGAAACAGACATCTTTCGGGGCGTAACTTTAATGCAAATGTAAACTGTATCAACTTTTCAACATAAACTGTAAATAAGAAAGATAGTTAACAAGCAAGCCGTATTGTATTTCGTTACACACCAGCAGATAACGATTACTCAAAAATAGTTGTTGATTTCTAACATTTGTCCTAACTGTTGCTTTTCCAGCCTGAAGGTGTGCTGGTTAAATCTCCTCAGATTATAACTCTAGACCCCACTAAAAAGGGTGTAGGTGAGTTTACACATTAAACAGCTACATCATATAGTAATTTGCTAATATTAAATTTGTATCACTTGCTAATTGATCCCCCAACGTACCCACTGTTTATCCTTTTAGATGGTAAACAAGAAGAAACTCTCAACAGTGGAATTCCTAGAAAAGATTTGGTTCCAAACACACCTACGAGCACACAGATCTCTGTGACAGGTGAGATGTGATGATATATTCGGGCACATTATGCGATATAGTGCCAGTTACAATGAACTCTGCATTGGTGTAAATTGTTATTGGTCTTATTGGTAAATGAATGACCACCTCACTGGTTTTGGGGGACCTTCGCATGTTTATTTAGTTAATAATGTTTAGTTTTTTTCTATTTGTGTTTGTGCATGCAGGGAGAGAACAAGTTGCTTCACTGAAGAACGCCGTTAGTGGGACCTCTATGGGTACTCTGATCTTCCAGCCCTCAGGCTGCGGAGAGGCGAACATGATCCACATGACACTGCCTGTCATTGCAGCCACATATTTGGACAAAACCAACCAGTGGGAAGCTGTGGGCTTTCAGAAACGTAACGAAGCCCTCCAACACATCAAGTTCGGTAGGCTCACAGATGTGTTTATTAGCACACATACCAGAAATGTCATTGATGCCCCTCTGTGTGGGATTTTAAAGTTCCTGACGTGGCAGAAGTGGTATATAAAAAAAACAGCATGGTAGACAGAAGTGCATGCAATGCTACCCCACTCCTAAAACTGGTTTTGTGTTTTTGTTTGTGTCCAGGCTACCAGAGCGAGCTTGCCTACCGAAAAAGTGATGGGTCTTATGCTGCGTATACCACTCACCAAAGTAGCACCTGGTGAGGCATTCAAACATCTTTGAACTCATAGTGGTTTCCACATCCTCCTTTGACTTAACTTGACTGTGATGACAATATTGTGTATATTATGTGCAAATAAATGAAACTAAACTTCTCCTCCCCTCTCCTGTCTAAGGCTGACAGCCTATGTTGCCAAGGTGTTTGCCATGGCCAGCAGTCTGGTGGCAGTGCAAAGCAAAGACATCTGTGACGCTGTTAAGTTTCTGATTCTCAACGCGCAGCAACCTGACGGCTTGTTTAGAGAAGTTGGAACGGTGTCCCACGGAGAGATGATTGTGCGTGCACTGATTTCATTTACATCAATACTTCATCTTAGTGCTACAAAAAAAGCAAAATGAAAACAATTACAAATCATTGACTATAATCTATAATCTCTGTGTGTGCATGTGTAGGGTGATGTGCGCGGCAGAGATTCAGATGCCTCCATGACGGCCTTCTGCCTCATTGCCATGCAGGAGTCACGTACACTATGTAATGCAACTGTTAATGTGAGTAACTCATCTGCATACAATGTTTTCTTTTTTTTCCCCCTCACTGCATTTTTTTCGTCATTTACTGACTCCACACTATTGATGGGCGAAATAGCAAAATATCACTCTTAGCTAGGGCTGTCAATCGATTAAAATATTTAATTGTGATTAATCACAAATTCATTGCACATTTTTTTATCTGTTCAAAATGCACCTTAAAGGGAGATTTGTCAAGTATTTAATACTCTTATCAACATGGGAGTGGGAAAATATGCTTGCTTTATGCAAATGTATGTATATATTTATTATTGGAAATCAATTAACAACACAAAACAATGACAAATATTGTCCAGAAACCCTCACATAACATGGGAAACTCAAGCCCAACAGGCAACAACAGCTGTCAGTGTGTCAGTGTGCTGACTTGAATATGACCCTCACCAAACTGCATGTGATTATCATAAAGTGGGCATGTCTGTAAAGGGGAGACTCGTGGGTACCCATAGAACCTATTTTGATTCACATATCTTGAGGTCAGAGGTCAAAAGACCACTTTGAAAATAGCCATGCCAGTTTTTCCTCAACAAAATTATTATTATATGTTATTTAGCCTCCTTCGCGATAAGCTAGTGTGACATGGTTGGATTCCTGAGGTTTTCTAGTTTCATTTGATGCCAGTATCTTCAATCTAGCTTTTACATTGAGCCCGCTACAACCTACAAATCAGAAGTTGCATTAAACAAATTAGTGGCGTTAAAACAAATTTGCTTGAACGCGTTATCGTTTCAAATATTTTTATTTAGAAGCATGTGCATGTCAGTGATACAAACTTTTGTGGGGTGTTTATCATGCCGCATTTTTTATATATATCCACAAAAACAGACAAAACTAGAAACCAAGGGCAAACAAAATGGAGACAAGCAAATACAAAAAACATACGTAATGAAAGGAAAACAAAACAAAACATAACAAAACAAAACAAAATAACCCCCAAAAAACACAGACAACACCCTAAGGCACCCATCCCTGAGCAGTGCTACCTCGAGTACTAAAGACTATGTGTCTATTGCGTCTTAATTGTCTGTCCCTTCTATAGAGGAGATCATCGGTCTCCAAATCTTTTCAAATACCTCCAGTCTGTCATCAAGGGTGTATCGGATTCTTTCTAGGTGGAGGGTATCAGCCAGTGTTGTTATCCAGGATTTAAATGTTGGCACCTCTTTCCCTTTCCAGAACAAGAGAATCAGTTTCTTTGCACAAAGGCGACCATAGGACAGGAGATGATATTGTGTGTTCTGTAGGATTTTAGACCTTTCGGAAGCTCCTTGTATAACCAAAAGTGGATCTGGTTTTAATTGAACTTTAAAAATCTTAGAAAAGAATGAAAATATTGCAACCCAAAAGTCCTGTATTTTAGGGCATAGTGCATAGCTATGAAGTAAATCTGCATCTGCTTGGGCACATTTCTCACATATTGGAGACGTTTCTGGAAAGATTTTATGTAGCTTTACTTTAGAGTAATGTAACCTGTGCAGAATATTAAACTGTATCAGACAGTGTCTGGCATTCAATGAACAGATGTGAACATACTTCAAAATCTTGTCCCAAATGTTCTCCGCTATTTCTATCCCGAGGTCTTTTTCCCAGCCCTTTTGTATACAGCTCATATCTACTTGTTGAAGGTCTTGCAATGTATTGTATATAAATGAAACTGGATGTTTATCTACTATACAGTCTCTCAGACACTGGTCTAGTTTATCAGGTGTTGCACCCTCAAAATTGTGAAGATGAGTTTTCACAAAGTGTCTAATCTGAAGATATCTAAAAAAATCTGTTTTTGACAGCCCATACCTCTCCCGAAGCTGCTGAAAGGAAGCAAACATACCCCGAATGTACAAGTCCCCTACATCACTCAGTCCTGATTCTTTCCATTGATCAAAGGCTCCATCTAGGGTTGAAGGATCTAAAGACGGGTTTGCCGATATCGGAAGTGTAAAGGATAGAGCTCTAAGTTTAAAATGTTTGGTTATTTGTTTCCAAATTTGAGTAGTACTATGAATAATCGGGTTGTAATTATAACATGTTTTTTTGAGACGAATGGGAGACATTACAATAGCACCAAGTGAGCTGGGTAGACTGTCCTCTCGCTCCATATCCAGCCAGCTGTCAAGAACAATCGTCTCATCCAGCCAATAGGAAACACATCGAATGTTTGCTGCCCAGTAATATAGCCTGAAATCTGGTAGAGCCAGCCCCCCATCCCCCTTACGCTTGCACAGGTGGTCTTTCCTAATTCTATGGGATTTATAATTCCAGATAAATGGTGGAATTATAGAGTCAAGTTTTTTAAAAAAGCTCTTAGTAAGATATATAGGTATGTTTTGAAAGAGGTATAACAGTTGAGGGAGACAGATCATTTTAACTGCGTTCACTCTGCCTATCAGAGAAATTGGAAGGGTTTTCCAAAACTCTAATTTGGTCTTAAACTTGTCTAACATAGTCATAAAATTTGCTTCAAATAGGGAGTTATATTTTTTCGTGATATCTAACCCCAAAAATTTAAATTTTTCCAAAGCCAGTTTGAATGGAATCTGTTCGAGCATGCTTGGGTCTTTACACCGCACCGGCATCAGTTCGCTCTTGCTCCAATTTATCTTATATCCCGAAAAGGAGCTAAATAAGTCAATCGTCTCCAATATGATAGGAATAGAAGTCAGTGGCATCGTTATGTACATCAAAATATCGTCCGCATACAGCGAAATTTTATTTGAAGTATATTCCGTGTTATAACCAAAAATCTCAGTGTGAGCCCTAATTGTTTCTGCAAGAGGCTCCAATGCTAGAGCAAACAGCAAGGGACTCAGAGCACATCCCTGCCTAGTGCCCCTGCAAAGGTTAAATGCATCTGAAACTGTCCGGTTAGTAAGGATTCTAGCACTGGGATTGTTATACAATATCTTAACCCATGCAATAAATTTTGTGCCAAATTCGTATTTTTCTAGTACTGCATATAGGTAGGGCCATTCCACACAGTCAAAGGCCTTTTTCGCATCTAAGCTCAAGAGGAACAAATCTTCCTTAGGATGTCTGGGAGAGTACATAATATTAAAAAGGCGTCTGAAATTATTAAACGAATGTCTGTTTGGAATGAACCCTGTCTGATCCGGGTGTATCAATTTAGCCATATAAGGACCGAGTCTGTTAGCTAAGGATTTGGCCAAGATTTTCTGATCTGTGTTTAATAGTGACACTGGCCTATATGAACCTACCTGCTCTAAATCTTTCCCTTTCTTTGGAATAACTGTTATAGTAGCTTCATTTAGTATTAGTGGTAGCGTGCCAGCTTCAAATGCCTTTTTGTACATCCTCAACAGGTATGGGGCTATCACATTATCAAACTTTTTATAAAATTCATCGCAAATCCCATCTGGTCCCGGGCTTTTACCATTTGTTAAAGACTTGATCGTCTTCTTTATTTCCTCACATGTAATTTCTGTCTCCAAGGAATTTTGATCCCTCGGTGATAATGTGGGCAAATCACATGCCTGTAAAAAATGGTCCATAACCTCGGGTGGTGCCTGGGCTTGGGAAGTGTACAACTTTTCATAGAATTGACGAAAGGTACTGTTTATGTCACTATGTGAGGTAACATGAGTTCCAGAATCCGATTTTATCTTATGAATGGTCCTATCACTTTCCCTTTTCCGCAGCTGCCTTGCCAGCAACTTGTGCGGTTTATCGCCAAATTAAAAAAATGTCTGTTTAGTAAATATGAAGGCTCTTGAGATTTTTTCAGAGAGTAATTGATTGAGCTTGTATTTGAGGACTGAAATTTTATTATGCGCCTCAGTGGACGGTTGGGCAGCGTTTTCTGCGTCCAGTTTTCGTATTTGGTCCTCCAACTGTGATCTTTCAAAACGGTCGCGCTTTTTTTGTGAGGGTTGAAAGGAAGGAAATGACACATCCTCTCATATATGCTTTAAAAGTCTCCCACAACAAAGTCGGTGAAATATCATCTTTATCATTCGTCTCAAAAAACAACTTCATCTGAGTCTCTAAGTACTCACAAAAGCGTTTTCTTGTAAGCAGTTGGGGATCAAACCTCCAGGATCTATAGGTCTTTGCAGCCTCGAGCAGCCTCAGTGAGAGAGAGACGGGACAGTGGTCAGAGATGACAATGTCATGGTATTTGGCATTCTGAACTCCAGGCAGGAGTTTGGCATCCAACAAGAAGTAGTCTATTCTGGTGTATACATTGTGAACTTGAGAATGAAATGAGTATTCTCTTCCTGTTGCATTTAAAATTCTCCACACATCCAGTAAGTTTGTATTTGTAATATATGAATTCAAAAAATTAGAAGCGTTAGATGATGCCACTCTTTGTGTAGATGATCTGTCCAAATAAGTGTCCAGGACTAAATTAAAATCCCCCCCAATCAGCAAATTTGTGGTAGAGATGTCCGGTATCAAGCTAAAGACTTTCCTAAAAAATTCTGGATCGTCACAATTTGGCCCATATATGTTCAGCAACGTAATTGGTGTGGACTGAATCTCACCCGTAACCAAAATATATCTTCCCTCTTTATCTGCAATTGTAGACTGATGTAAGAAAGAAACATTTTTGCGAATTATGATAGCCACCCCCCTAGCCTTGACCGAAAACTTGGAATGGTATATTTGACTTATCCATTTAGCTTTAATTTTACCATGAGCTTCATTTTTCAAATGCGTCTCTTGTAAGAAAATCACATCGGCCTGCAACTCTCTCAGGTGCGACAGTACCTTGCCCCTTTTTACTGGTTCATTTATTCCATTCGTTATCGCGTTAACTTTGACAGCCCTCTTAACACAATCCCATGCTGCTTCATCAAGTGGACAGACCTGTCGTGTCTAGTTACAGTTGCTAAACTAAAATTGGGAAATCGCTGTTCAAGGAGAGGGTTTAGTGAATGGTCAATTGTGCTAAAATGATTCTTTCCAAGCATTTGACACATTCAAATTCAAAATGACATTTGATGCCAACCCTTAGTCTTGTATTTGTATGGAAGCATTAAATCCATACCCCAATAGTAACTTTAACTGATGGCGGCTCAGTCTAGCTCACAAGACACAGAAGAAGGTAAGAGAGGGGCGATCCGGTCTATTGTCCCAGGATCAAATGTTTCCTGAACAGAATGGGATATTAAAAATAGATGGATCACTGTTATCTGGCTCTTCTCCCATTTCTCCTAACTTTCTTCTCCTTCTGTCCAGAGTCTGCCAGGCAGTATCGACAAAGCAGTAGCATATCTGGAAAGGCGTCTGCCCAGCCTCACCAACCCATATGCTGTTGCCATGACGTCATATGCCCTGGCCAATGAAAACAAACTGAACCGTGTGATCCTCTACAAGTTTGCCCCCCCAGGTATTTCTGTAACATTAAATATTCCAAGATGATGTCTTGGGGAATTGTTAGTAAACTGAGCTTGTTCCAGGTAGAGCATACAGTAGTAATAACAAATATATTTGTGTGTCTTCCTCAGCGTTGTCCCACTGGCCGACACCTAAGGGGCGTGTTTACACACTGGAGGCCACAGCTTACGCTCTCCTCGCTCTGGTCAAGGCCAAGGTGAGCATCTGCCACATGTGTGCGTTTCACCAGGATGTCCTGCTACAGAAAACATACAACTGAGTCCTCTTCCATGCTGCCTCACTAACAGGGTAGAGGGTTTGGAAACAAAGTCAATGAAGCAATGAAATGTTGCTTACAGTAGCTTTTACACTTTTTAAATAACCATATTTGACAAACATTATTGACCTTTTACACTACTGCTACCACTTCACAGAGCACTTCATGATTATCTCGATAGGTATTTGAAGGCATTCTTTTCTGCCTCACTTGCAATGACTTAGTTATGACATAGTTATAAAAACAAGGGACTGATTTGAACATCCTGCAAGGCATAATCACACAATAATAACACACATTTGACAAAAACAGATTATTTGTGATTGATTGCTTTTATCAGGCAATTTTCAAGTAGCTGCTGTTTGATGGTGCCATAATAGGGGGAAAATGATTTAGAAACTCTATGGTAGGTTTTGGAAACTTACAGGTTACAATCTAAAATGTAACTGTACCAGAATCAGGAGTTCTCTCTATTTTCACTAAAGCTGTTTTATAAATGCAAATGCACAGTCAACCACGGACAATTTCAACCATTTACTTGCCTTCTGTTAATAAAGGCCTATGAAGACGCCAGACCTATTGTGAGATGGTTCAACCAACAGCAGAAGGTGGGCGGAGGCTATGGATCAACTCAGGTAACACAGACCCTTCTCTCCATCTTATGTTTACTTATAACCTGTTTACTGTAAGTCTAAGTCTTGTTTTCTCCCCCTCACTCGTTTTCTCTCTAGGCTACCATAATAGTGTACCAGGCTATAGCAGAGTACTGGTCCAGCGCTAGAGAACCAGAGTATGATCTGAATGTGGACATCTTGTTGCCGGGCAGGTCAAGGCCTGACAAGTACAACTTCAACAAAACCAACCACTACGCCACCAGAACATCTGAAGTGAGCGCACACACAAACAGACTCCCAGTGGTTCATTAACATCATCAGTCCTGTTGTTTTCTGTATGTTTCTTCTGCTGATCCCTGACTGTGTGTCATGTGGTGTGTGAATTTACCGGGGAACCCAAACGCAGAGTTACAGGCAGAAAGGTAGTTTAAAATAAAAGCGAGCTTTAATATATCCAGCTGAATAATCCAAACAACATAAAGGCAGGGAGGGGAACAAAGTACAAAAGAACAAATCCAACAAACAACAAAAAAACTAACTGAGAACAAAACCAAAAATCACCAACCAGGGAAACACGAGGAACACCAGGATCAGGGCAGGAGGTAACAAGGAAAACGGAGGACAAGGTAGACGGGGCTGGAGAGACAATCTTAACTTATAACAAAAGGAAAAAAGTTCAATGCTCTGGCACAGCCAGAACATGACACTGTGTGTGTGTTTGTGTGCGTATTTAAATTCCCACAGATCAATGATATAAACCAGAACGTGAAAGTGAACGCCACGGGTTCAGGAGAAGCAACGGTGACAGTAAGTACAATATATTTTTATATTCTTCTATATATTTATCATCTGTTGATTACTGATGTGTGCTTTTTGAATCTTAGATAAAACCAAATACATTTTTATACTAGACAGATGTCTATTAATTTATCACATATTAAGATGCACTTTTGTCTATGTGACAGATGGTGTCGCTGTATTACGCTATGCCTAAAGAAAAGGAGAGTGACTGTCAGAAGTTTAACATGTCAGTGCAGCTCCTCCCAGGTAATTTGGTGCCCTCCTCCTCTTCCTGTTTATTTGTCTTCATTTGTTGTCATTTTATCCGTTTGTTTCTGCCAAGTACCTTATGAGAAAAGAATCAACTAAATACTCAATTACTCAATACAATGTTTTGCTCTTGCAGACAAAATTGAAGAGGATGAGAAGATATACAAGCTGAGAATAGAGGTTTTGTAAGTACAATCAAGAAGTCATCCTGACAAGTGTTACAGTAACATGGCTTTATACACAACATGTTCTAACCAGATATGGCCCCTACAACACTTCACTTCTTAACCTCTCTGTTTCCTCATAATTTTAAATTGTCCTGACTTCTGTGTGTGATTTCCTCGAATCTGAGCTCATTTGAGCTGCTCATTCCCACTCATTTAACCCTCTGAGACCCACAATAGACCCATCTTTGTCCATTTTAGGGGCTATAGGGGGTCTTTAGGGGGAGATAGCAGGTCAACAGTAGATGTCACACAGAAGTGGTGTACATCATCTGAAAGCTGGGAACCTGAAGATTAATTTGAGATGCAGTTCACTGTGTGTCAAGTTGTTCAAGTCATACATCAGAAATAAACATGATTTAATTCATTTATTGATTATTTAAATTAAATTGTGAATTTGTATAAGGGTTTAGAACATTATAATGGGCATCCCCACGCTCTGTTATGTCTCATAAGTTGTTGCAGCAATTGTTGGGTTAATACCATTTGTTACACAGATTTGGTGCTAAATTTACCCATTTTTTTACCACTCGAGAATTGATAAAAATGATCAATAATCCCTCCAAAATACCACATTAAGACACCAAGACCTTGAGGAATACCATAGAAAAAGCCATTTGGTTTCAAAAACTTTTGACATCCTGAGATTTATGCAAGAATTGTATTTTTCAGTGATTGGGAAGCACTTCTGTTCTGGACACTTATTGTCAATCTAGCTAAGAAAGCCATCCATCCTCTGAATACTCTAGGTCTCTAGCTTGTGGTTGTAAAGTTCCATGAGGCTGTGATTATCCTAGAGGTCACCACAGGTCATTGTATACAGTGACATTTAAGTTTTAAAAAATGGTCTCATTACAATGAAATGGCTACTATGGGGACTAAGATCATCACGCATGAATACAGTTGGATCATTGGATCCAAAAGAGATCCACATATGATATCTTTACCTTCACTCTAGCTCTAAAACTCTACCTGCTAGAGTCTCTGAAAGACAGGAAAGTCGGTCGGGATCGCCCGCGAGGGTTAAATTGTATTTGAAACATCATTCTTTCTCTCAATCTTCTTTATGCTGTTATTTAATTATTCTTCTGTCCGTTCTGTGTACAGGTATAAGGACAGGGAGCACGATGCATCCATGTCAGTCTTGGATATTGGCTTGCTAACTGGCTTCACGGTTAACACAAAGGACCTGGACTTAGTAAGAACTTACAGATCCACTTATACCCACATACAGTTCACAAGTCAGTGTTTATGGTTCAGAGAAACAAAAGGTTTTTTATGGTTTAGAAAGTTGTCTGACTGTGTGTGTTTGTGTGTAGTTGTCCAAAGGACGTGCTCGCACTATTGCAAAATATGAGATGAACCCCGTCCTGTCTGAAAGAGGCTCGCTCATCATCTACCTGGACAAGGTAAGACATCACTGTTTCCTACCTCTATACTTTTCTCTCTGCCTTGTCCTTTCTGTATTTATCTCCATCTCACCTTTGTTCACAGGTTTCTCACACACGACCAGAGGAGATCACTTTTAGGCTCCATCAGAACATGGAAGTGGGCGTCTTACAACCAGCTGCTGTGTCTGTCTATGAATACTATGACCGTGAGTCAACACATTGTGTGAAGTTCTACCATCCAGAGAGGAGTGCTGGACAACTACTGCGGCTCTGTAGAGGTGATGAATGCACATGTGCTGAAGGTAAACAAGATGATGTCAGCTGACCTAATTTCTCTACTGTAAACACAAAAACACAACACTTAAAACATACAGTGCATCCGGAAAGTATTCACAGCGCTTCACTTTTTCCATATTTTGTAATGTTACAGCCTTATTCCAAAATGGATTAAATTTTTTTTCCTCAAAATTCTACACACAATACCCCATAATGATTATGTGAAAAAAGGGTTTTTGAAATTTTAGCAAATTTATTAAAAATAAAAACCGAAAAAATCACATGTACATAAGTATTCACAGCCTTTGCCATGACACTCAAAATTTCTACAACTTGATTGGAGTCCACCTGTGGTAAATTCAGTTGATTGGACAAGATTTGGAAAGGCACACACCTGTCTATATAAGGTCCCACAGTTGACAGTGCATGTCAGAGCACAAACCAAGCCATGAAGTCCAAGGAATTGTCTGTAGACCTCCGAGACAGGATTGTATCGAGGCACAGATCTGGGGAATGGTACAGAAACATTTCTGCAGCATTAAAGGTCCCAATGAGCACAGTGGCCTCCATCATCCGTAAATGAAGTTTGGAACCACCAGGACTCTTCCTAGAGCTGGCCGCCCGGCCAAACTGAGCGATCGGGGGAGAAGGGCCTCAGTCAGGGAGGTGACCAAGAACCCGATGGTCACTCTGACGGAGCTCCAGTGTTGCTCTGTGAAAAGAGTAGAACCTTCCAGATGGACAACCATCTCTGCAGCACTCCACCAATCAGGCCTGTATGGTAGAGTGGCCAAACGGAAGCTACTCCTCAGTAAAAGGCACAAGACAGCCCGCCTGGAGTTTGTCAAAAGGCACCTGAAGGACTCTCACCCCATGAGAAACAAAATTCTCTGGTCTGATGAAACAAAGATTGAACTCTTTGGCCTGAATGCCAAGCGTCATGTCTGGAGGAAACCAGGCACCGCTCATCACCTGGCCAATACCATCCCTACAGTGAAGCATGGTGGTGGCAGCATCATGCTATGGGGATGTTTTTCAGCGGCAGGGACTGGGAGACTAGTCAGGATCGAGGGAAAGATGAATGCAGCAATGTACAGAGACATCCTTGATGAAAACCTGCTCCAGAGCGCTCTGGACCTCAGGCTGGGGCGAAGATTCATCATCCAACAGGACAACGACCCTAAGCACACAGCCAAGATAACAAAGGAGTGGCTTCGGGACAACTCTGTGAATGTCCTTGAGTGGCCCAGCCAGAGCCCTGACTTGAACCCGATTGAACATCTCTGGAGAGATCTGAAAATGGCTGTGCACCGACACTCCCCATCAAACCTGATGGAACTTGTGAGGTCCTGCAAAGAAGAATGGGAGAAACTGCCCAAAAATAGGTGTGCCAAGCTTGTAGCATCATACTCAAAAAGACTTGAGGCTGTAATTGCTGCCAAAGGTGCTTCAACAAAGTATTGAGCAAAGGCTGTGAATACTTATGTACATGTTATATTTTCGTTCTTTACTTTTAATAAATTTGCAAAAATTTGCAAAAAACATTTTTCACTTTCTCATTATGGGATATTGTGTGTAGAATTGAGGAAAAAAATTAATTGATTCCATTTTGGAATAAGGCTGTAACATAACAAAATGTGGAAAAAGTGAAGCGCTGTGAATACTTTCCGGATGCACTGTACAAAACGTTTTCTCTCTCGCTGAGTTGTACTCCTTGTGATGGTGTGGTATACCACCATTAAAGTGTTTCATTTCAGATCTGGTGAAGGAGATGGATGTTGAATATGGTTTACAGTAACTCACCAGATTATAACGTAATCATTAGAATGTTCTGTCAGCGGCAACAAGCACCTGCAGGATCCTGTAGGATCAGAGCAGCAGTCGCTAAAGAATAACTCGCGAACATATTAAAATTGTGACTAAGATACAGCCGCACTCATCCATCAACTCATCCACACACACCCACATGTGCTTATTTAATCAAGTCATTAGTTGTGTATTTACTTTGTGCCGACTGTGTATTTCCAGAGAACTGCAGTATGCAGAAGAAGGACAAAGTCAACAATGATCAGCGCACAGCTACGGTCTGTGAGAGTACACAGATCAGCAAAATAGACTTTGGTAAGAGAGTGTAAATGCACTGCATTTATGAAGCACTTTAATCCCAAAAATGTATGTGTTTGTGTGAGTAAGAGATTGAGAGAATCGGTGAGCAAGGGAGCTAACAATCTGCAACTTGTCTGTCCTCAGTGTACAAAGTGAGACTGGAAGAGTTTACAGACGGCTTGTCCACTGACATTTACACAGTGCGGGTCCTGGAAGTCATCAAAGAAGGTGGGTGTTTATCTTTGAACTGCCTAAAATGCACTACCCCGTGATGTTTCTAAGGTGCCTTAAAGGTGAAGGTGACATAACAATTTGTCTTGTCTGCCTCTTTCTGACATTTCATGGGCACATTGAATCTCAATGCTGTTTCCAGTCAGACAGAAAAAATATTAATTGATGACTGATGAATGGTCATTTAAAGGAAAAGTTCAACATTTAGGGAAATGTGCTTATTTGCTTTCTTGCAGAGAGTTAGATGAGTGAGAAGACTGGTACCACTCACATGTTTGTAGGCCAAGTATAAAGCTACCACTAGCAGCCAGCCAAATTAGCTTGCAAGCAGACACTCCAGGAACTTACTGGTCCTAGCCAAGTACAGTAGTCCAGTACACCCCCTTAAAAGGTGAATTGTCATTTTTACGCTTAATTTTTTTGTACAGATTGTACAAACAAAATTGGAGGTGCTGGTAGGTGTATTTTGTTACCTTTGGACAAAGCCAGGCTAACTGTTTCCAGTCTTCATGCTAAGCTCAGTTAGCTGGTTGTTGGCTGCATATTTACTATACATTCATGAGAGTGGTATCAATAACGGGCGTCAATCTAACCCTCGGCAAGAAAGTGAACAAGCGTATTTCCCAAAATGTCCAACTATTGGCATGATTCCACTGTGGCACTGGGAGTATGTGAGAATACAACACTAATATTTTGTACAGCACCTTTAGCTATGCATTTAATCCTTACCTTTTCTCTGTTCTATATTTTAATTACAGGAAATTTTGATGTGGGTCCTCTGAATAAACTGCGCACATTCCTCAGTTATCCGCACTGCAGGGAATATTTAGATCTGGGGACAGGCAAAACCTACCTTATCATGGGCTCATCCAAAGATATTCAGAGAGATGACGAACATCAATCGTAAGTTTGTTCTTTGTGTGAAAGTCAATGTGTGTGGTGGATGCCTTTTAAAGATTTTTACTGTTTCACTGCTTTCTGTTACTAAATCAAATTACTCTTTCTTGTACTCTAGTTTTGCGTTACTGTTGATAGAGTCATTAAATGTACAGAAGGAGGGAGGAGGCTTGTGTTTTGTTATGTTCCAGCGGGTTACAGATGGCTGGTCAAATGAAGAACCAATGTGTGTTTCACTTTGCTCTCCTCAGATACCAGTATGTACTCGGTGAGAGAACCTGGATCGAGTACTGGCCCATAGAAGCAGAGTGTCAAACTGAGGAACACCAACCTACCTGTTTGGGCATGGAGGAGATGGTCCAGCAGTACCAACTCTTTGGATGTCAGCAGTAGTGAAACGAAGGAAAAAGAAATAAAGTGTCAAATTGTTTTTATTTTGCATTGTTCTTATTATGTAAAACATTCACCGCTTTGGGATATGAGGGCTTACAATGTTGCACTATATTGATTAAAATGTAATTGTCTCAATCTCATTCTCTGTGTTTTATTCATTAACGTTTGGTTAATGTTTGATTACTATTATGTTGGTTGCTGTATAGTAAACTTTGAGAAGTTCAACTAGAAATAGAAGTTTAACCCCCTGAGAGCCGTGGGATCACGGGCAATCCTGACTGACTTTACTGTCTTTCAGAGGCTGTAGCAGGTTCAGTTTTAGAGCTAGAAGGTACAGATATCATATGAAACTAAAAAACCTAAGGAATCCATTGGTACCAACCATGTGATGCTAGCATGTTGGGAGAGGAGGCTCAGTAACTCTCCAAAATTGTCATGGCCATTTTCAAAGGAGTCCCTTGATCTCTGACCTCAAGATATGTGAATGTAAATGGGTTCTATGGGTACCCACGAGTCTCCCCTTTACAGACATGCCCACTTTATGATAATCACATGCAGTTTGGTGCAAAAACATGCAGTTTTTTGCATGCAGTATAAATGTGTTATTTTTGCCTATTCCAAAATGGTATTTGAATATTTCTGCATACTGGGGTCCCCAAACAGTCTTTGAATTACATAAATTGGGTATGTCTGTAAGGCTGAGACTCTTGTGGATCAAATGAGCCCAACTGTATTCATGTTTGATGTTAGTCCTCATAGTAACCATTTCATATAGTGAGACCATTTTTTTAAAACTTGACCTCACCTTATAAAATGTCCTGTGGTGACCTCTAGGGTAATCACAGTCTCATGAAACTTTACAGCCACAAACTAGAGACCTAGAGAATTCAGAGGATGGATGTCTTTCCTAGCTTTATTGACAATAAGGAAGTTTCTGAGATGTTTCCAGAACAGAAGTGCTCGCCATCCAATCGTAGAAAAATGCAATTCATGCAGAAATCTCAAAATGTCAAGAGTTTTTCATACCAAATGTGGTATGGTGTTCCTCAAGGTCTGTGTCTTAATGTTGTATTTTGGAGGGATTTTTGATCATTTTAATCAAATCTGCTGTTGAAACTACCAAAAAAACCCTGCCAGATACTTTGCCCATGCAGAAATTACTCAACCTGACTTTCACCCGACTAGTTGTCTGTGTGCGTGTTCAATATGTTTGTTTATGTTTACACTGATTCAGCAGTCTCAGAATAAGAAGTATAAGTGACTCAAACAAGAAGAAAACAAAGGCATCACATTAGAAAACGTTAAAAGCTGTTTATCTATAATTTTTCAGTGACCTGTTCATTCGACTGTATGCTGAGAAGTTAGTCAACCATGTAAATGTGGATACTAAGATACTAGTTACATTTAACTATGAATGATTTTACTTGGAGCCGACAACAGTCCTAGGAAATACTTAGAGCCTAGGACTATGATAGATTCAGGTTCTTTTAAAATCAGGTGAGCGGAGTTAAAAACCAGACAGAAGTCTATAGTCAAATTAAAACCAGATTCATTATAATTAAAATAACATGGGTCTAAATGAATGATCAATTTAAAGGCTAAAATGAATAAAATGCTACAAGCAGCAAGGTTAAAACCCTATAAAAAGTCCAGTCCAATCCAGCGATCCAGTGTATTCCAGTCCGGCTCTTTAATCCAGTCCATTCTAGCGGTAAAGTCCAGTGGCTCACCGTGTCCGTGTTTTGGCTCCTCCCTTACTCCTACCATAAGGTCTTCGTCCGAAGCTGTGAAATAACAGAGACACCAGGACCAGTAGTGTGTTCCTCACTGCTTGGCTATCACCAACTCCAGCTACGAGCTTTCCTGGCCTGTCTCAGTGTGTCCGCCACTCAAATGTACCAAAGAGTACTTACTATTTCTCTGAGCAGCAGGAGACCAACTGCCGACCAACGGTCTGAGTGGAGCTGCGTTGACGGACACGGTCTGCTGCATGACGTCACACAGGAACTTGCTGGTCACTGGGCTGGTAGGTAGTAGTCTTCAGGAGAGCCATTGGTAGGTAGAAGTCTTTAGGAGAGCCGTTGGTAGGTAGTAGTCTAGTCTTCAGGAGAGCCGTTGGTAGGTAATAGTCTTCAGGAGAGCCGTTGGTAGGTAGTAGTCTTCAGGAGAGCCATTGGTAGGTAGTAGTCTTCAGGAGAGCCGTTGGTAGGTAGTAGTCTAGTCTTCAGGAGAGCCGTTGGTAGGTAGAAGTCTTCAGGAGAGCCGTTGGTAGGTAGTAGCCTTCAGGAGAGCAGTTGGTAGGTAGTAGTCTTCAGGAGAGCCGTTGGTAGGTAGTAGTCTTCAGGAGAGCCGTTGGTAGGTAGTAGTCGTCAGGAGAGCAGTTGGTAGGTAGTAGTCTTCAGGAGAGCCGTTGGTAGGTAGTAGTTGTCAGGAGAGCCGTTGGTAGGTAGTAGTCTTCAGGAGAGCCGTTGGTAGGTAGTAGTCGTCAGGAGAGCCGTTGGTAGGTAGTAGTCGTCAGGAGAGCCGTTGGTAGGTAGTAGCCTTCAGGAGAGCCGTTGGTAGGTAGTAGTCTTCAGGAGAGCCGTTGGTAGGTAGTAGTCATCAGGAGAGCCGTTGGTAGGTAGTAGCCTTCAGGAGAGCCGTCGGTAGGTAGTAGTCTTCAGGAGAGCCGTTGGTAGGTAGTAGTCTTCAGGAGAGCCGTTGGTAGGTAGTAGTCGTCAGGAGAACCGTTGGTAGTTAATAGTCGTCAGGAGAGCCGTTGGTAGGTAGTAGTCTTCAGGAGAGCCGTTGGTAGGTAGTAGCCTTCAGGAGAGCCGTTGGTAGGTAGTAGTCGTCAGGAGAACCGTTGATAGTTAATAGTCGTCAGGAGAGCCGTTGGTAGGTAGTAGTCTTCAGGAGAGCCGTTGGTAGGTAGTAGTCTTCAGGAGAGCCGTTGGTAGGTAGTAGTCTTCAGGAGAGCCGTTGGTAGGTAGTAGTCGTCAGGAGAGCCGTTGGTAGTTAATAGTCGTCAGGAGAGCCGTTGGTAGGTAGTAGTCTTCAGGAGAGCCGTTGGTAGGTAGTAGTTGTCAGGAGAGCCGTTGGTAGGTAGTAGCCTTCAGGAGAGCCGTTGGTAGGTAGTAGTCAGTATAATGTTTGTAACTTTTTACAGGTATAAATCTACCGGGCCAGTATCCCATACGCCCTGGCATATGCGCGCTCGCGTGTGGCCAGAGTCTCTCCTCCTCTGCCTGCTTGCCTTCACTCACACAGCGTTCTCGCTGTCTCGCTCCACCTCCACACGTTCATGCGCGCTCACTGCACACTGCAGAAGAGTTAGTAGCTCTGATAATATCTAGTGAATGTACAGTTGACGTTTTTGCAGAAATAACTGCTGCAGCTCCTCCAGACCAACAGAGGTGCCCGTGTCTTGTGAAGTGACGGGGCTCCGCAGCGAGAAATGTTATCGTCTCTGACTGGGTGCAGGTGTCTCCCTGCGGGCGCAGTTGGGAGGCTGAAGCAGGAAAAGCCAACACTAGGATCAGCATTGATTCATGGAGAGACCTTCGTCTGGTCAGCTAACATTACTGCCAAGCAGGGGAAATATAGAGTGATATTGTGGTTTTAGCTGACGTGTGTCATCTCACTGTTTTGAGTGATGCTCGTCCATGTCTATTTAGAGCGAGCACAAGCGCGAACCCGACGCTGACTTTCGTTGACTTAACGGTCACAGGTGTTGCTGTTAACAAGCATTTCTGATTCTTACAAACAGTCCTTTTAAAAGGTGAATTGTCATTTTTAAGCTTAATTTTTTTGTACAGATTGTACAAACAAAATTGGAGGTGCTGGTAGGTGTATTTTGTTACCTTTGGACAAAGCCAGGCTAACTGTTTCCAGTCTTCATGCTAAGCTAAGTTAGCTGGTTGTTGGGTGCATATTTACTATACATTCATGAGAGTGGTATCAATAACGGGCGTCAATCTAACCCTCGGCAAGAAAGTGAACAAGCGTATTTCCCAAAATGTCCAACTATTGGCATGATTCCACTGTGGCACTGAGAGTATGTAAGAATACAGCACAAATATTTTGTACTGCACCTTTAGCTATGCATTTAACCCTTACTTTTTCTCTGTTCTATATTTTAATTACAGGAAATTTTGATGTGGGTCCTCTGAATAAACTGCGCACATTCCTCAGTTATCCGCACTGCAGGGAATCTTTAGATCTGGGGACAGGCAAAACCTACCTTATCATGGGCTCATCCTGAGCAAGTGTGAGCCCGACGCTGACTTTCGTTGACTTAACGGCCACAGGTGTCGCTGTTAACAAGCAATTCTGAAGGTTACAAATAGTCCCTTTAAAAGGTCGGTGCACCTACAACACAACATGCAGGGATAAAACATGCAAAATAATTTTAGAATAAAAACAACTATAAAACATGCAAAATAGAATAAAAACAACCCGAAAAAACATGCAGCATGAACAAGGCATTTTTGACCATGTCATATAAACCCCTCATTGATTTTCTGTTGTTTATCTTTTTCCTCAGATCAGAGCTTATCGGAATTCAACGGTTTCTCAACTGCTGCTGGGAAATCATGTGTTTGTTTGTGTTAATACCTGTGTACAGAAAGGGAAAGTGGGGTGCAGGAGGAGGGGTGAGAGTGGATAAAAAGAGGGTGCTGCACAGCGACAGGCTACATTGACAGCGGATCAGGATCAGTTGAGGATGACTCTGTTGTGGCTGCTGGCCTCTGTGGCCTTTGTCTCCCTGACTTCCCTAGCTGATGGAGCTGCATTGTAAGTAGACCAGCCTATACCTTTACTCCCTGTGCTTGAATTAATTGACAAAAGAAAACAGAGCTAAAATATACAGTTTGTTTGTTCATTTCATAATATTCACATTGTTATTGGTTAAACTGTAATAGGAGCAACAACAATACTTGAGGTCCTCTGCATTTATATTACATTTAAAAAGTGTATGGATACAAATATTGTGTGTCTTACATAATGAGGGGCTGTAGTCCAGTTTGCACTTTGTGTCACAAGGTAATGTGGTGTTTCAAATGATGCCAGTAAATTGGCCTATATTTTGTTCATAGTTTGCACAACGATACATTACGCCAGACAGAGCAAGAGTCTAGAGCCATGATGAAATGTTTTGTTGATCCAGAGCTGGATCTTCATCAAGGTAATCAATAGATTACTTATTGTGTGTCCATGATGGAGCTCATGATCCTGAGAGCACATAGGGGGGGGCAAGATAAACCTGAGGGGTCAGAAGACAAAAAATAACATTTCTGATGCACAAAATTAGGTTTATTTTTCAGACTTCTGCTTTTGAAATACTGAGAAGGTCCCCTCTTCGAGCACACAAAAATCTCACCAAAAAAAAGTCACACTCATGCCCTCTTTAAGGCCAATACCTGACGAGAGGTAACATGCACATTCATTTTAAAGAGTCATACACAAAAAAAAGGTTTGGGAATCACTTCTCTAAGAGATCCACTCTTAAAACCTTTGGACAAATAAACACATAAACCTGTAAATCACGTGTTTAAACAGTGATAACCCTCCATTATTATCTCCACCAGACGTAAGCCTGTTGGGAGATCATGTGTTTGGTCGTGCGTGTACCTGTCTGTCTGTCCACGGCTAATCTTGTATACTACTGGACCCATCAGCCTAATATTTTTTTGTTCTCATTTATGACTTTTTGGTCAAGGACCTCTCATAGTTGCAGTGATTCAAAATTTGTAAAAAATATTTCATTGACTATTTTATACCATGATTGAAGGCATTTCCGGCAAACGGCTAGGCTAAAAACAAGCCTTATCTTAGTCTGTTGCCGGCCACATTTTGACCTTTGTCGTAGCTGAAAAACTGACATCCACAGAAATGTTTGGTCTCATTTTGAACCGGAGTATCTGCAGATTAATTCCATACCCGATATGTTACGATCCACTAAAGTTAGGCACGATACACGATGAATAAATCCCTGTTTTTGTTATCTTCCCCGCCATCTTGACCGTAAGGGAACCGGGAGGGACAATAGTGAGATCCAATTTCTTTGTTTGGGAGGGGAGAGGGAGACACACCTGGCGAAGATCTGCACTCTACTGAGTGCACTTTTTCCGACATGTGTGTCTCATAGTGCCTTAAATGCATAAAAAAACATGTTTGTCAGTACCTAAACAGCATGTGGTTCTTTCTGCACAGTGACTACACATTAATCCTCCTCTCTCATCGCTGCTCTGCAGGCAGGTGATGTCTGCCCCCAACTTGTTGCGGGTAGGAACAGCAGAAAACATCTTCGTGGAGTGTCAAGACTGCTCCGGTGCAAACATCCCGGTCGAAATCAGCGTGAGGAACCATCCAACCAAAAACAAAAGGCTGGCATTCACACCTGTGACACTTACCAGTGGAAACAACTTCCAGGCGCTCGGACAAATAACGGTAAATGAAATACTGTCACTGTATATGTTACTGTTACTTGGCTTCATTTTCTAACATGGCCACAAAGAATCTAGAAATGAATCCAGAAAAGCACATAATGTAGGTTACCCCTCCCTGCTCCTCATGCGCTGCTCGTGTCTCTTCATACTGGTTTCAGATCCCTGCTGGAGACTTCAGCAAGGATCCCAACATGAAGCAGTATGTGTACCTGCAAGCTCAGTTCCCTGACCGACTGCTGGAGAAAGTGGTCTTAGTGTCCTTCCAGTCCGGGTACATCTTCATCCAGACTGACAAGACTCTCTACACCCCCAACAGCAAAGGTAAGTTTATTTCTACACAGTGCTGAAAAACACGCCTAATGTCTTTACATGGCTTTTTTTCCAAATTGAATGATTGTACTGTAAATTACAGTAAATGAACCCTTCCCTACACACAAGTGGAAATGGCCTAAAGTCAAAAAAGTTGTTTAACAGTCACATGACTCAAAATAGATACACCTTCCTTCAACCTTCAGCAGCAAAATTAACCTCTTCTCTGTGTCAGTTCATTACAGGATGTTTGCACTGACGCCCCGTATGGAGCCAGTAGAGAGGGATGACGAAACCCAACCTGAACCTTCTATTGCCATCGAGATTGTGGTATTGTATTTTATTTTTGATAAGCACAGAATTTAATGTAATATTATATAATCAGCTGTGACTGGGAGCAGGAAGCCTCTTGATGAGGTGATATCACAAATGCTTAACAGTAGATAAGTTTGCTGCAAATGACCAAAATAACCAAAACACATCCACTGAACCTTGTGTCTGTTTTGTGTCTAGTAACACCTGTCCTACCACTTACTGTTAAAATGAATGCATGCCTCCCTCTAGTGGTTGAGTTGCACATTGAAGACAGTCTCTTCTTTCTTGGATTGTAGATAAAGGACATACATAAAATGTAGCATGGATTTAATAAAATAATTTGTAAACTGGCACTGCTCTCTGTTAATGATTGTTCAATATTGTTTATTTTTAGACCCCTGAAGGCATCGTTTTACCAATTGATCCAGTCTCTTTGAAATCAGGGATGCACTCTGGAGATTTCCAACTCGCTGAAATTGTCAGGTTAGTATTTTATCTTATTTAAATAAAATTGTCCACATTGTATCTCTATACATTTTGTTGTTTAGTGAAATTACATTTTAACATGGATACAGTGAATTCAATTCAAAATATTAATACCTAGAATCTTTTAAGATTATGCATAGGCTATTTTACCATGTTTATGTTGTGTTTTCTACAATTAATTTCCATGTTTGTAATTTAGTGTTTGGACAACAACTTAAAAGAAATAATAGCCTACAGTGTATGAAGTGTGGAGACCCTTACAAAAAAGAAGTTTGTTCAAGTGTGCTATTACTATACTTCTTTTAAACTTAAAAAAGAGAGCATGCTTTCAGTTTACTTTTAATGTAATTATCAGAGATAGACTTCACAAAATTATACCTAAAAATCCTTAGCTTATACAGACAGTAGTATAGAAATATACTTGGCAAGTATGCAGAAAAGTCCAAGTATTCTTGGAAATACTGAAAAGTATACAGAAAAGTATAATATATATATATATATATATATATATATATATATATACTTGCAGTAAAAACTATTAAACTAGTAGTTTGCCCCTGTTTCCAGTCTTTATGCTAAGCTAAGCTAACTGGCTGCTGGCTCTACCTTCATATTTAGCACACAGACATGAGAGTGGCAGTAATCTTCTCATCTAAATTATAAATGGACAGACAAAACAGAAATGCATTTAATCCCTATGAACTATGAACTAAAACCAATCAGCCTAAAAGACACAAAACAAAGGTACTGCATCCGTTCTATCTAATGCAAAGCCAACCTGAAACCTTTAAACCTTTTCTTCTAAACTTCAGAGTTTCTGTAGTTCTCTATAAATGATAAGTTCTTTGCAGCAGCTCATTTGTGTAGGCCTATACCTCAATTTGTGTGACATAAATAACTTCACGCAGTCCGAAGTCTAATTCCTGTTACCTTCAGTCTCTAAATTAATATATACAGTATATATTTTTTTGTTTGATTATTGAAATATGTGTTTGTGTATGTGTTTAGTCCCGGACTGTGGAAGGTGGTGACGAAGTTCCACAGCAACCCACAGCAGAGCTTTTCTGCAGAGTTCGAGGTCAAAGAATATGGTGAGTCCTTCATTATCTGTACTTTTATTTAAATGTTATATAAACCTACAACATTCACTTATTTTTTACTGGATTGGACACAGAATAAAATGTTTTCAATTTTCCAGTGCTGCCCAGTTTTGAGGTTAAACTGACGCCTGTGAGCCCCTTCTTCTACGTGGACAGTGACGCCCTCACCGTCAACATCAAAGCTACGTAAGTGAAGGTTCTGTTGTTTATAGACCAGGTTTTATAGGTAGATTGATTGGAGGAGAAAATAAAGAGAGTTGTTCAGAAGTTGTGTTGGGGCTCTTGCTATTTTAGTTTGTTAGCCATTTGCTGTTTGTTTGTTTTTAATTGTCCTGTTTTGCTTCATTGTGGCTTAAACATGTCTCCCTCTTGTGGATTTAGGTATCTGTTTGGTGAAGAGGTGGATGGGACGGCCTACGTGGTGTTTGGGGTTATGCAAGACGGTCAAAAGAGGAGCTTTCCAGGTTCTCTTCAGAGAGTGCAGGTGAACACATTCACACTTTCACACATTCACACTTTTGATGTATTTGTATATGTTTTGTAAAAGTTATCTTTCAGAGGCTGTGGCAGGTTCAGTTTTAGAGCTAGAAGGTACAGATATATGAAACTAGAAAACCTAAGGAATCCATTGGTACCAACCATGTCAAGCTAGCATGTTGGGGTAGGAGGCTCAGTAATGCTCCAAAATTGGCATGGCCATTTTCAAAGGGGTCCCTTGACCTCTGACCTCAAGATATGTGAATGTAAATGGGTTCTATGGGTACCCACGAGTCTCCCCTTTACAGACATGCCCACTTTATGATAATCACATGCAGTTTGGGGCAAAAACCAAACCCTTATTTTTGCCTATTCTAAAATGATGTGCTTGACTATTTCTCTATACTGGAGTCCCTAAACAGTCCTGGAATTACATAAATTGGGTATCACTGTAAAGCTGAGACTCTTGTGGATCCAATGAGCCCAACTGTATTCATGTGTGATGATGTTAGTCCCCATAGTAGCCATCTCATTGTAGTGAGACCATTTTTTGAAACTTGATGTAACTGTATAAAATGACCTGTGGTGACCTCTAGGATAATCACAGCCTCATGAAACTTTACAGCCACAAAAGTGCAATTCTTGAAAAAATCTCAAAATGTCAAAAGTTATTGTTACCAAATTACAGCATGGCTTTTTCTATGGTGTTCCTCAAGGTCTTGGTGTCTTAATGTTGTATTTTGGAGGGATTATTTATCATTTTCATCAATTCTCAAGTGGTAAAAAATTGTTAAATTTAGCACCAAATCTGTGTAACAAATGGTATTGACAAACTTAATGGGAATGGCCATCATAATGTTCTAAGCCCTTATACACTTTCACAATTTTCTATGTGACATCTACTGTTGACCTGCTATCTCCCCCTAAAGACCCCCTGTAGCCCACTAAAAAAGACAAAAACGGGTCTATTGTGGTTCTCAGAGGACAGCAGTAAAGTACCTGAACGACTAACTGTATCACTGTACCACTATACTGTATTTCAAGATGCATTATTATATTATGTCACATTAGGTCCAGAGAGGTAGTGGAGAGGTCACACTGAAGAGAGAGCACATCACACAGACCTTCCCAAACATCAACGACCTGGTGGGGAGTTCCATATTTGTAGCTGTCAGTGTGCTGACAGAGAGCGGTAAGAAAAAAAGACTGTGTGTTTGGGCCTATTCAGTATATTTGAAAAAAGAAAATAAAGATATCAGGATACGTTTTTCTGGATTGTGAACAGATTAAAAAACAAACTCTTTTAAGTTTGTGTGTGAATGTGTTTGTGTTTCTGCATCAACTCACAGGTAGTGAAATGGTGGAGGCAGAGTTGAGAAGTATCCAGATTGTCACATCACCTTACACCATCCACTTCAAGAAAACGCCCAAATATTTCAAACCAGGAATGTCCTTCGATGTTGCGGTAAGTACACTTGTTTACATTTACATAAACTGACAGCATATGTATGGCTTATGGCTTGGTACTTCCTGGCAACAAACAAAAAATGTTCTCAGACATAGAGGGGGATTATAAGAGGACATTTATTTAAAAACAAACATTATGTTCGTACTACAATTTGTGGGGTGAATATATGAAATGTTATAGATGAAGAAAAATTAAGTAAAGTAAAATTATAAATCCATTCAAGAAAAGATGTATAAAATGTTTTAGAGAGGTACAGGGATGAGGAAGGGGCCTTGTCTCTCTCGGGACTGTGAAGCTCATTGTTGATGTTGTTGTTATTGTTTTTTTTTATGTTAAGATGATTATTTGTGTGTATGTGATAAACATTAAGTTCATTGTTTAAGTTATAGAAAGGAGTAGGACCATATATAAGTGTTTACTTCTGCCTTTTCGGACATACAATATTTATTTATTAAATTTATTTAGAATTTACTGTATATGTTTACTGTTATTTTATTGGTTATTCTTATTATTTGTTACATGTTCAAAATAAATCAATCTAATCAAATGGCTATATTTCTAAATCCTTCACTGAAAACATTTCATAACTGAAATATAGTTACTCTTTGAAAACACAAATGGCAGTATGTCCTAAATATAAAAGTCACATAATGTTTATTACGATATAAAGGCAGACATGTGAGATTCCAGAGAAAAAGAAATTCATCCATCAACAGTTTAGGTCGCCATAAACTACCTGAGTCTTAAACTTAGTGCACAGCACTAAAAACTAATCTAATAACATGAGTTTGACCTTAATAAGGTGTATTTTAATAAGACAGTTGGACGTTTTCTGATTGTTCAGCTGTTTGTGTCTCTGATGGCAGGTTGAAGTTGTGAATCCTGACGGCACTCCGGCACAAGGTGTTACAGTGGTGGTCGATCCAGGACAGGTGCAGGGCTTCACCGCAGCCAATGGCATGGCGAGGCTTATCATCAATACAGTGGCAGGGGAACCAAGACTGACAATCACCGTAAGTCTCTGAAATCTTTTACCCTTTTTGCATTATAGCCCAAATGGCCACTTAAACCTCCATTAATCGTCCATCCATTATCTGTAACCGATTATCCTATTCGGGTTCCCGGGGGGGGGCTGGAGCCAATCCCAGCTGACATTGGGCGAAGGCGGGGTACACCCTGGACAGGTCGCCAGACTATCACAGGGCTGACACAGAGAGACAGACAACCATTCACGCTCACATTCACACCTACGGACAATTTAGAGTCAACAATTAAACTAACCTGCTTGTCTTTGGACTGTGGGAGGAAACCGGATTCAAACCTGCTTGCTGTGAGGCGACAGTGCTAACCACTGCACCACCCTTCAGCCCCTACATTAATCAACATTTTTGATATTCACTTGAAGAGGTGAAATCAGCAGAGCTATCACCCAGCTCCTTGTTTTGGTTCTGCTGCTCAGACATTTACTGTACAGTATGTGAATGGTGAACTTCATCCTGTCAGTGTTATGTCTTTTGGTCATTCTATTTAGCAATTTTATATTGCTAGGCAGAACTATGGAAGTCAAAGCCTCAATAAGTTAAGATAGGATAGACATGGGACTTTTCAAGTATTATTTATTAAACTGTGTGTGTATGCTTACCTGTGTGTGTCTTTAATTGCAGGCAAAGACCAATGATCCTCGTTTAACACCTGATAGGCAAGCATCAGCCAGCATGTCTGCTCTCCCATATACCACTAAAAGCAACAACTACATCCACATAGGTAAGTTACATCTTGAAATGACATCAGATGATTAAAAACAAAGGTGGTGGCAGTGGCAAAGTATGCACCATGCGCTAAATCTGTTCTGTGTTCAGCACTCATCACAACATGTCACATTTGCAGGTGTGGATGCAGCTGAGCTGGACCTAGGAGACAACCTGAAAATCAACCTCAACCTCAACAGGCAGGAAAATCACGACACTGACATCACATACCTGGTGAGAGGTGTTTTACACCTGTGCTTGTGTGCACATGTGTAACTCTTTTTGTTGCGTCCCACGACTCATGTGTGATAAGTGCTGATGTATAAATCTGTGTCCCTAGATCCTGAGCAGAGGTCAGCTGGTGAAAAGTGGCCGTTACAGGACAAGAGGTCAAGTACTGATTTCCTTGATAGTTCCCATTACCAAAGAAATGCTGCCATCGTTCCGCATCATAGCCTACTACCATACAAATGGCAATGAATTGGTATCAGACTCTGTTTGGGTGGATGTCAAGGACTCCTGCATGGGCTTGGTGAGTCACACAACACTGATGTAACGAAAAGGCAAACAAGACACCCATGCACAACCTGATAAAGTTATTTGTATACTTCTCTGATATATTTTTATGTATGAAACAAATTCAAAACTGCACGTCTCATTCACTGATTCACATTTAGCTGAGGCTGGAATCATCGAGACCCGCTCCATCCTATGAGCCTCGAATGATGTTTGGTCTGAAGGTCACAGGAGATCCAGAGGCCACAGTGGGATTGGTGGCAGTTGACAAAGGCGTCTACGTCCTAAACAACAAGCACCGCCTCACCCAGAAAAAGGCAATTTCTTTATTTCATAATTATCTTTGAGAATATTTGAAATGGCTTAAATTCAAAAAGCTATGTATAAAAAAAAATTCACACATTAACTGTCAATTTTGTTAGCTTTTGGCTTCAAATAATATCCGGTGTAAGTTTGTCCTGCAGCAAATACATTGCATGAGTAAATGTGTCTCATTCCTACCTGCTCAGGTGTGGGACATTGTCGAGAAGCACGACACAGGCTGCACACCAGGTGGAGGGAAGGACGGTATGGGTGTGTTCTACGATGCCGGGCTGTTGTTTGAGTCCAACACGGCTTCTGGTACTCCCTACAGACAAGGTGACGCTACTTTACCCTCCCCTTCTCTGAACATGCCTCTCTTTAGGCTCAATGAAATATCTCTAACTAGGAGAAGTGGGCACATGGACCTTTATTCATCACCTACAGTCAAATGCTTTTATATAAGTGAGGACCTAGTGGACAGTAGAAGAACTGCATCTTAAAGGGTCTTTTCAACCAGATGACATTATTCTTGCTCCCCTTTGTTGGTATCTGGACATGCAGATAGTTTCAGAGACACTGTTTCTGAAATCACTCGTTGCTGTGTAGTTTTTTTAATTCTTCAGTGCTGCGAGCACCACAAACAGAGAGCCAGAATCTCAAACAGATGTCTTACACTTTGGGCACATAAAACCAACACTATACCACTTGGGGTAAGTGAGATAATTTGGTTGAACCGACGCTTTGAGGCATTTCCATATTAACATTAACACTGGTCACTGCCACATGAGCTGATCATGATCCCTCCTGTTTGTTAGGGCTTTTAAAAGATGTTTTATTCTAATAAAGCATTTATACAATCTTTTAACATTTCAACAAATGAGGTGAGCAATTGTAGATCATATTTTCTCACACCCACACCCTGTCAATGTGTCCAACCAGATAAACCATCTCTAAAGCATCAACTAAACCACGCAAAACTCAAGTCTGGGTCCAACATGTTAAAGATCTTGTCTGTGTTGCATTTCCAGAATTGAAATGTCCGGCCCCCAGCAGGAGGAAACGAGCCCCTACTGTAATGGATGTCATAACCAGCTTACGTAAGAACCACAGCTCTAAACTACCCAATAACCACATATTCAGTCACTCAGTTCAGGACTTTGGATTTTGACAATACTCATCTTTGCCATGTTATATATTAGTCTTTTCCTCCATTTCCCATTTAGTTTTTTTGTTTTTTTGTTTTTCCTTATTCAAATCCTTATTGTTATCTTATTCTTGTACTCCATGTCTTCTCACCTCTGTCTCTCCTCTACAACCCTCTTTCTTTCCAGTGAGTCAATATAACGACCAACTGCAGCGTGACTGTTGTTCGGAAGGCATGAGGCCTACCCTCCTCTCATACAGCTGTGAGAGGCGCGCCGAGTACATCCTTGATGGCGCAACCTGTGTCGCTGCCTTCCTGCACTGCTGCAAGGAGATGGAAACCCAGCGATCTGAGAAGAAGGAGGATAGCCTCCTACTGGCTCGCAGTAAGAGACGGGGACAAGGGATGGGTGGTTACTATTCATGGTCATACTTACGAAACAATCAAAATGATAACCTTTTTAATGACACTTTAGGTGAGGAGGATGACAACAGTTACATGGACAGCAATGAAATTGTTTCTCGCACCAAGTTCCCTGAAAGTTGGCTGTGGTTAGATGTCCATCTGCCTGCTTGCCCTCGACATACACCTAACTGGTGAGTAAACTGAAATATACACAGAAAAAATACACTGATAACTTCACACCGACACCACTAGGATTCAAAGGTACCTCTCAAAGTGTTGACACTTTTCTTTGTTTCAGTGACACCACATCATTGACGAAAAATGTTCCTTTGCAAGACTCGATCACAACCTGGCAGATCACTGGCATTAGTCTGTCAAAAACTCACGGTGAGGATTCAGTGACTAAAATCTGTCATGTGTTTTAGTTGTGCCTCTAACCTTAAACCTCTATCATCCCTTTACACCTTTCTCTCTCTCTCCCTTTCTCTGTTTCATCACTTCTTTTTTAATCCCTCTCATCTTAAAGGAATCTGTGTTGGCGCTCCGTTGGAAGTGATTGTCCGAAAGGAATTCTTCATTGATCTCAGGCTGCCGTACTCTGCTGTACGTGGAGAGCAGCTAGAAGTTAAGGCAATCCTCCACAACTACAGCCCCGATGATGTCACCGTAAGTCTGGGTTGCCCTGCTCTGGTGTTTTATGCCAGAGACAATGAGGCCATGATATTTTTCTCAAAGAGTTTGCAACAAAAGAGCAAAAGCAACAGTAAATATTGGACCGACTTACAACGTGTGGCAAAAAAAGGGAATGAATGAATTCTTTTCCATGGTGGTCGGCCCAAGAACTGAGGGAAACCTTACTGCAATATTTACAGTGTACCTTCAAGATCAAATTGATCCTATAGGAAACAATGTAAAGCATAAAATGTCTTCAAATTAGGGAAGCATCTTTGATCAACTACACATACTTCAATATCTTTTTTCCATCGTTGTCCTGTTCTCAAGGTGCGTGTGGATCTGATTGAGCAGGAACACGTGTGCAGCGCAGCTTCTAAGCGTGGGAAGTATCGTCAGGAGGTCAAAATTGGGCCCCAAACTACACGATCTGTACCCTTCATCATTATTCCCATGAAAGACGGACAATACAGCATTGAGGTCAAAGCAGCTGTTAAAGATTCGTCGCTCCATGACGGAATCATGAAGATGCTGCGGGTGGTGGTAAGAGAAACGGGAAACGAACAGCGATCTCCTGTGTTAAAGTCAGTATAGGGAAACGGACATCTTTTGAGGCGTAACTTTGATGCAAATGTATACTGTATCAGCTTTTCAACATAAACTGTAAATAAGAGAGACAGTTAACAATCAAGCCGTATTTTATTTCGTTACACACCAGCAGATAACGATTACTCAAAAACAGTTGTTTATTTCTAACCTTTGTCCTAACTGTTGCTTTTCCAGCCTGAAGGTGTGCTGGTTAAATCTCCTCAGATTATAACTCTAGACCCCACTAAAAAAGGTGTAGGTGAGTTTACACATTAAACCGCTATATCATGTAGTAATTTGCTAATATTACATTTTTATCACTTGCTAATTGATCCCCCAACGTGCCCACTGTTTAACCCTTTAGATGGTAAACAAGAAGAAACTCTCAACAGTGGAATTCCTAGGAAAGATTTGGTTCCAAACACACCTACGAATACACAGATCTCTGTGACAGGTGAGATGTGATGATATATTTGGGCACATTATGCAATATAGTGCCAGTTACAATGAACTCTGCATTGGTGTAAATTGTTATTGGTCTTATTGGGAAATGAATGACCACCTCACTAGTTTTGGGGGACCTTTGCATGTTTATTTAGTTACTAATGTTTAGTTTTTTTCTGTTTGTGTTTGTGCATGCAGGGAGAGAACAAGTTTCTTCACTGGTGGAGAACGCCGTTAGTGGGAACTCTATGGGTACTCTGATCTACCAGCCCTCAGGCTGCGGAGAACAGAACATGATCCACATGACCCTGCCTGTCATTGCAGCCACATATTTGGACAAAACCAACCAGTGGGAAGCTGTGGGCTTTCAGAAACGTAACGAAGCCCTCCAACACATCAAGTACGGTAGGCTCACAGATGTGTTTATTAGCACACATACCAGAAATGTCATTGATGCCCCTCTGTGTGGGATTTTAAAGTTCCTGACGTGGCAGAAGTGGTATAAAAAAAAGAACAGCGTAGTAGACAGCAATGCATGCGATGCTACTCCTTCCCCACAGATCCAGGCTAGGGACACTGACAATTAATGGTCTGAATGCAACACATAGTCTCATAGACTTCAGAAGTTTTCACCAGGATTGTCTTATACAAACAAAAACGTATGCCGCTAGAATCATTTGAAAAATGCTATAATCACAGGAAAAAAATGTAAGAGGACTCCTCAAACTGGTTTTGTGTTTTTGTTTGTGTCCAGGCTACCAGAAAGAGCTTGCCTACAGAAAACGTGATGGGTCTTATGCTGCGTTTCCCCATCGCCAAAGTAGCACCTGGTGAGGCATTCAAACATCTTTGAACTCATAATGGTTTCCACATCCTCCTATAACTTAACTTGACTGTGATGACAATATTGTGTATTTCATGGGCAAATAAATGAAACTAAACTTCTCCTCTCCTCTCCTGTCTAAGGCTGACAGCCTATGTTGCCAAGGTGTTTGCCATGGCCAACAGTCTGGTGGCAGTGCAAAGAAAAGACATCTGTGACGCTGTTAAGTTTCTGATTCTCAACACGCAGCAACCTGACGGCTTGTTTAGAGAACTTGGACCGGTGATCCACGGAGAGATGATTGTGCGTGCACTGATTTCATTAACATCAATACTTCATCTTAGTGCTACAAAAATAGCGAGATGAAAACAATTACATATCATTGACTATAATCTATAATCTCTGTGTGTGCATGTGTAGGGTGATGTGCGCGGCGGAGATTCAGATGCCTCCATGACGGCCTTCTGCCTCATTGCCATGCAGGAGTCACGTACACTATGTACTGCAACTGTTAATGTGAGTAACTCATCTGCATACAATGTTTTCTTTTTTTCCCCCCTCACTGCATTTGTTTCTTCATTTACTGACTCACTAGTGATGGGCGAAATTGCAAGTTATCACTCTTAACTAGGGCTGTTAATCGATTCAAATAGTTAATCGCGATTAATCACAAATTCATCGTACATTTTTTTATCTGTTCAAAATGCACCTTAAAGGGAGATTTGTCAAGTATTTAATACTCTTATCAACATAGGAGTGGGAAAATATGCTTCTTTATGCAAATGTATGTATATATTTATTATTGGAAAGCATTTAACAACACAAAACAATGACAGATATTGTCCATAAACCCTCACAGGTACTGCATTTAGCATAAAATACATGCTAAAATCACAACATGGCAAACTCAAGCCCAACAGGCAGCAACAGCTGTCAGTGTGTCAGTGTGCTGACTTGACTATGACTTGCCCCAAACTGCATGTGATTATCATAAAGTGGGCATGTCTGTAAAGGGGAGACTCGTGGGTACCCAGAGAACCCATTTTTATTCACATATCTTGAGGTCAGAGGTCAAAAGACACCTTTGAAAATAGCCATGCCAGTTTTTCCTTGACAAAATTATTATTATATGTTATTTAGCCTCCTTCGCGATAAGCTAGTGTGACATGGTTGAATTCCTGAGGTTTTCTAGTTTCATTTGATGCCAGTATCTTCACTCTAGCTTTAAAACTGAGCCTGCTACAACCTACAAATCAGAAGTTGCATTAAACAAATTAGTGGCGTTAAAACAAATTTGCGTGAACGCATTATCGCGTTAACTTTGACAGCCCTCTTAACACAGTCCCATGCTGCTTCAGCAGGTGGACAGACCTGTCGTTTCTAGTTACAGTTGCTAAACTAAAATTGGGATATTGCTGTTCAAGGAGAGGGTTTAGTGAATGGTCAATTGTGCTAAAATGATTCTTTCAAAGAATTTGACACATTCAAATTCAAAACGACATTTGATGCCAACCCTTAGTCTTGTATTTGTATGGAAGCATTAAATCCACACCCCAATAGTAACTGTAACTGATGGCGGCTCAGTCTAGCTCGCAAGACACAGAAGAAGGTAAGAGAGGGGACAATCCGGTCTATTGTCCCAGGATCAAATGTTTCCTGAACAGAATGGGATATTAAAAATAGATGGATCACTGTTATCTGGCTCTTCTCCCATTTCTCCTAATTTTCTTTTCCTTCTGTCCAGAGTCTGCCAGGCAGTATCGACAAAGCAGTAGCATATCTGGAAAGACGTCTGCCCAGCCTCACCAACCCATATGCTGTTGCCATGACGTCATATGCCCTGGCCAATGAAAACAAACTGAATCGCGAGATCCTCTACAGGTTTGCCTCCCCAGGTATTTCTGTAACATTAAATATTCCAAGATGATGTCTTGGGGAATTGTTAGTAAACTGAGCTTGTTCCAGGTAGAGCATACAGTAGTAATACAAAATATACTTGTGTGTCTTCCTCAGCGTTGTCCCACTGGCCGACACCTAAGGGGCGTGTTTACACACTGGAGGCCACAGCTTACGCTCTCCTCGCTCTGGTCAAGGCCAAGGTGAGCATCTGCCACATGTGTGTGTTTCACCAGGATGTCCTGCTACAGAAAACATACAACTGAGTCCTCATCCATGCTGCCTCACTAACAGGGTAGAGGGTTTGGAAACAAAGTCAGTGAAGCAATGAAATGTTGCTTACAGTAGCTTTTACACTTTTTAAATAACCATATTTGGCAAACATTATTGACCTTTTACACTACTGCTACCACTTCACAGAGCACTTCATGATTATCTCGATAGGTATTTGAAGGCATTTTTTTCTGCCTCACTTGCAATGACTTAGTTATGACATAGTTATAAAAACAAGGTACTGACTTGAACATCCTGCAAGGCACAATCACACAATAATAACACACATTTGACAAAAACAGATTATTTGTGATTGATTGCTTTTATCAGGAAAGTTTCAAGTAGCTGCTGTTTGATGGTGCCATAATAGGGAAACTATATGGTAGGTTTTGGAAACTTACAGGTTACAATCTAAAATGTAACTGTACCAGAATCAGGAGTTCTCTCTATTTTCACTAAAGCTGTTTTATAAATGCAAATGCACAGTTAACCATGGACAATTTCAACCATTTACTTGCCTTCTGTTAATAAAGGCCTATGAAGACGCCAGACCTATTGTGAGATGGTTCAACCAACAGCAGAAGGTGGGCGGAGGCTATGGATCAACTCAGGTAACACAGACCCTTCTCTCCATCTTATGTTTACTTATAACTGTTTACTGTATGTCTAAGTCTTGTTTTCTCCCCCTCACTCGTTTTCTCTCTAGGCTACCATAATAGTGTACCAGGCTATAGCAGAGTACTGGTCCAGCGCTAGAGAACCAGAGTATGATCTGAATGTGGACATCTTGTTGCCGGGCAGGTTAAGGCCTGACAAGTACAACTTCAACATCACCAACCACTACACCACCAGAACATCTGAAGTGAGCGCACACAGAAACAGACTCCCAGTGGTTCATTAACATCATCAGTCCTGTTGTTTTCTGTATGTTTCTACTGCTGATCCCTGACTGTGTGTGTGTGTGTGTTTATGTGCGTATTTAAATTCCTACAGTTCAATGATATAAACCAGAACGTGAAAGTGAACGCCACGGGTTCAGGAGAAGCAACGGTGACAGTAAGTACAATATGTTTTTATATTCTTCTATATATTTATCATCTGTTGATTACTGATGTGTGCTTTTTGAATCTCAGATACAACCAAATACATTTTTATACTAGACAGATGTCTATTAGTTTATCACATATTAAGATGCACTTTTGTCTATGTGACAGATGGTGTCTCTGTATTACGCTATGCCTAAAGAAAAGGAGAGTGACTGTCAGAAGTTTAACATGTCAGTGCAGCTCATCACAGGTAATTTGGTGCCCTCCTCCTCTTCCTGTTTATTTGTCTTCATTTGTTGTCATTTTATCCGTTTGTTTCTGCCAAGTACCTTATGAGAAAAGACTCAACTAAATACTCAGTTACTCAATACAATGTTTTGCTCCTACAGACAAAATTGAAGAGGATGAGAAGATATACAAGCTGAGAATAGAGGTTTTGTAAGTACAATCAAGAAGTCATCCTGACAAGTGTTACAGTAACATGGCTTTATACACAACATGTTCTAACCAGATATGGCCCCTACAACACTTCACTTCTTAACCTCTCTGTTTCCTCATCATTTTAAATTGTCCTGCCTTCTGTGTGCGATTTCTTCGAATTTGAGCTCATTTGAGCTGCTCATTCCCAATCATTTAACCCTCTGAGACCCACAATAGACCCATTTTTGTCTTTTTTAGGGGACTACAGGGGGTCTTTAGGGGGAGATAGCAGGTCAACTGTAGTGTGTCACACAGAAGTGGTGTACATCATCTGAAAGCTGGGAACCTGAAGATTAATTTGAGATGCAGTTTATTGTGTGTCAAGTTGTTCTAATCATAAATCAGAAATAAACATGATTTAATTAATTTATTGATTATTCAATAGAAATTGTGAAAGTGTATGAGGGTTTAGAACATTATGATGGGCGTCCCCACGCTCTATTATGTCTCATAAGTTGTTGCAGCAATTTTTGGGTTGATACCATTTGTTACAAAGATTTGGTGCTAAATTTAACCATTGTTTTACCACTCGAGAACTGATAAAAATGATCAATAATCCCTCCAAAATACCACATTAAGACACCGAGACCTCGAGGAATACCATACCACATTTGGTATGAAAAACTCTTGACATTTTAGATTTCTGCATGAATTGGATTTTTCTACGATTGGATGGCGAGAACTTCTGTTCTAGAAACTGCTCAGACGCCCCCTTATTGTCAATCTAGCTAGCAAAGCCATCCATCCTCTGAATGCTCTAGGTCTCTAGTTTGTGGTCGTAAAGTTCCATGAGGCTGTGATTATCCTAGAGGTCACCACAGGTCATTGTATACAGTGAGGTCAAGTTTCAAAAGATGGTCTCATTACAATGAAATGGCTACTATGGGGACTAACATCATCACACATGAATACAGTTGGATCATTGGATCCAAAAGAGATCCACATATGATATCTGTACCTTCACTCTAGCTCTAAAACTCAACCTGCTAGAGTCTCTGAAAGACAGGAAAGTCGGTCGGGATCGCCCGCGAGGGTTAAATTGTATTTGAAACATCATTCTTTCTCTTAATCTTCTTTATGCTGTTATTTAATTATTCTTCTGTCCGTTCTGTGTACAGGTATAAGGACAGGGAGCACGATGCATCCATGTCAGTCTTGGATATTGGCTTGCTAACTGGCTTCACGGTTAACACAAAGGACCTGGACTTAGTAAGAACTTACAGATCCACTTATACCCACATACAGTTCACAAGTCAGTGTTTATGGTTCAGAGAAACAAAATGTTTTTTATGGTTTAGAAAGTTGTCTGACTGTGTGTGTTTGTGTGTAGTTGTCCAAAGGACGTGCTCGCACTATTGCAAAATATGAGATGAACACAGTCCTGTCAGAAAGAGGCTCGCTCATCATCTACCTGGACAAGGTAAGATATCACTGTTTCCTACCTCTATACTTTTCTCTCTGCCTTGTTGTTTGTGTATTTATCTCCATCTCACCTTTGTCCACAGGTTTCTCACACACGACCAGAGGAGATCACTTTTAGGCTCCATCAGAAGATGGAAGTGGGCATCTTACAACCAGCTGCTGTGTCTGTCTATGAATACTATGACCGTGAGTCTCAGACACACTTAGGAACATATGATGCCTCCATGTACTTTACTGACAGTGGATGTCCGAGTAGATAACACCATGGATAAGCAGGCATTATTACATTTTCAATGTATTTAATGTGCATTTTCTGATCACACATACCACAAATCTTTCTCTCCCATCGCAGAAACACGTTGTGTGAAGTTCTACCATCCAGAGAGGAGAGCTGGACAGCTACTGCGGCTCTGTAGAGGGGATGAATGCACATGTGCTGAAGGTAAACAGGATGATGTCAAACTTGTTAAGTGCTTGGTTACCTACTGCGCATGTGTTACCCACTGCGCATGTGTTACCTACTGCCCATGTGTTACCCACTGCGCATGTGTTACCTACTGCGCATGTGTTAAGAGTATTACTTTAGGATTTGTCGATGTGCTGGCTTTGGCCACTGTTGTTGATGTCGAGCTCAAGTTTGAGTAAAGTCTAACTATGCAAAGTTGTCGTTGGAGTTATTGATCTAATATTGGTAGCAGAGGATGTCCGCTGGCAATTACAAAGTTCCGCCGGCGTTTGACGAGAAGAAGTCCTACGACAGTTGGAAAAATGAGGTAGAAATCTGGAGGTTCGTTACCGACTTGGAGAAGAAGAAGCAGGCTTTGGCAGTTGCCTTGTCGCTAACGGGAAGAGCGAGGGACGGTGCGCTGGAAATCGCCGCAGTGGATTTAAACAAAGATGACGGAATGACTACACTTCTCACGAAACTGGATTCTGTGTTTTTGAAAGTGGAAAAAGATCGCCAGTACGATGCCTACACGGTGTTTGACCGCGCCACGAGAGAAAATGGCGTCTCTATGGTTAAGTTTAAAATGGAGCTTCCAGATGCTGTGTTGGCTTTCAAGCTACTAGATACTGCTGGACTTAATGTTAAAGACAAACAGTTGGCGCTTACGGCCTGTTCAAGCCTCATTTGTTAACATGAAGTCAGCCTTGAAGAGGATCTTTGGTGATAATACGTCACTAGAGGGTGCTCGTGAGCTGCGTGTGAGAGGGGATGCTGCTGATTCTGTTGACTCTGCCTACTACACATACTACACACGCTTCACCGGCAGGCCTGAAAGCAAGCCAGCTTCACACTTTCCTGCGGCTGTTCAGAGCACAAATCCACTCCACAGATATGGAAAAAGATCAAGATGTGCAGTTTTCCAAAGCACATATCACTGGGCAAAGGACTGTCCACACAAAAATGAACATGCAAAATTGACTGAGGATGAGAGACTGACAGATGTTGAAGAATACAACATTACTTTGTTGTCAAAAGAATCATTGTCTGACACAGAGATCTTCATGGTGGAAGCCTTAGGATCAGCTGTTATTGACACAGCTTGCCCCAGAACTGTGTGTGGAGAAAAATGGCTTGATGATTACGTCAGTGGACTAACAAAGACTGAGTTATTGAAAATGAAGGACACAAAGAGTGTAAGATCATTCAAGTTTGGTGATGGGAGAATTGTTCATTCTACAAAAAAAGTCAAAATTCCAGCTATGATAGGACAGACTAAATGTAAAATTGAAACAGAAGTTGTCCCAGTAGATATCCCATTGCTTTTAAGCAAAACTTCACTGAAAAGAGCAGGTGCTGTTTTGGACATTGAAAATGACAAAGCCACTATGTTTAAGCAACCAGTGAAACTTGACCTGACATCTTCAGGACATTATTGTGTGAACATAAGAGATGAGAGTAACACAGATGAAAACGAGATCCAAACTGAGGATGACATTCTCACTGTGACAGAAAACATGACAACAAAGGAAAAACAGAAAGTTCTGTTGAAACTACACAAACAGTTTGGACATGCTTCAGCCGACAGACTGAAAAAACTACTGGCCTGTTCAGGTAATGATGATGATGAATGCATCACAATTCTCCAGGACATTGTAAACAAATGTGAGACATGCATCAGATATAGGAAACCAAAGCAAAAGCCGGCAGTAGGCTTGCCTATGGCCTCAACCTACAATGAAACTGTAGCTGTGGACTTACATGAGCTAGAGACAGGAGTGTGGTACCTGCACGCCATTGACCACTTCACACGCTTCAGTGCAGGGAGCATTGTCACCACTAAGAAACCCAGGGAGATTGTGAAACACTTTATTCATTGCTGGATAAGTGTTCATGGTCCTCCACGCAGACAGTTCAGTGACAATGGGGGGGAATTCAACAACGAAGAAATGAGAAACATGGCTGAAAGCTACAACATTGAAGTGAAGACAACTGCAGCTTATAGCCCATGGAGCAATGGGCTTTTGGAAAGGCATAATCAAACCCTCACTGAAATCCTGTTGAAAGAGAAAAGAGACAATGGATGTGACTGGAAGACAGCCCTAGACTGGGCATTAATGGCAAAAAACTCTATGCACAATGTGCACGGCTATAGTCCTTACCAGCTGGTGTTCGGACAGAACCCAAATCTGCCTTCAGTTCTCACTGATAAGCCACCAGCTCTAGAGGGTACTAACATGAATACCTGGCTAGCCCAGCACAACGCAGCATTACATTCTGCAAGAAGAGCATTTACAGAAGCTGAATGCTCTGAGAGGATCCGAAGAGCACTTCGTAAACAACTGCGGCCCATTGATGACCGATACGAGACAGGCGACAAAGTCTACTACAAACGGATGGATTGTACAGAATGGAAAGGTCCAGGTGTGGTCACCGGCCAAGATGGTGTGGGGATATTTGTGAGGCATGGAGGCACCTATGTCCGCGTACATCACTCCAGGCTTCGAAAGATAGATGGCTCACAAGCAGGGCCGGGAGAAATGGACAATCAGCTGGAAGTGACTGAAAATCATATCGCCTCAACCGAATCTGGGCCAAATGAGAATAACTATGACACTGAAAATGAAAGTGAAGAAGAGATGCTTACAAATGAATCTCTTGATGCTGAGGATAACAGTGAGCTCCCTCACACACCAATACAGCCTGAAAGGGGTAATCATGGTCAATCTGACGCCTCACAGACACACTCAATCTCGATTTGTGAAGGAATTAGGCTGAAAATTGGACAGTTAGTTACATATGCAGATAGTGGAAGTGGCCAAGCACACACTGCAAAAATCCTCAGCCGCGCAGGAAAAGCCACTGGAACATACAAAAACTGGTACAACTTGCAGTACACTGAGCCTGAAGAAATTTCTGGCACAACAGGGTCAGTTGACCTAGGACAAGTAGAAGATCTTCAGGTGCTTCCATCTGAGCATGCTCAGTTATGCGCTGACTGCCATGAAGATGACATACTTATTGTGAATGATGATGCCTTCATGTCTGCCAAACACGCTGAACTCAGCAACTGGACAAAGAATGAAGTGTTTGAGGAGGTGACAGATGAAGGCCAGAAATGTATCTCTACGAGGTGGGTGTGCACACTCAAGGAGACACCTGATGGTGTTGTACCTAAAGCTAGATTAGTTGCAAGGGGCTTTGAAGAAATGAACACTCAGGAGCTCCCACAAGACTCACCTACATGCGCCTCAGAGTCTCTGAAAATGATCATGGCTGTAATATGTCAAAAGAAATGACAGCTGAACTCCATGGACATTAAATCAGCCTTTTTACAGGGTAGAGTTAACCCGTAATGTCTACATCCGTCCTCCTCAAGAAGCTCAGAGCACAGGAACCCTATTGAAGTTGAAGAAGTGTGTTTATGGATTGGCAGATGCTTCTTTGTATTGGTACAACAGAGTGAAAGACACCATGCAGCAGTTGGGAGCTACTGTGTCACGAGTTGATCCAGCAGTGTTCTACTGGCTGGATGACTCCTGCAATGTGATGGGAGTTCTTGCCTGTCATGTCGATGATTTCATCTGGGGTGGTTCAGAAACGTTCTCCACAGCAGTCATCCCTCACTTGAAAACTGCTTTCCAAGTTGGACGTGAAGACCACAATAGCTTCAGCTACATTGGAATGGAGGTTCACTCATTGGAGGATGAGATACAGGTGCAACAAAGTATGTACATAAAAAATCTGCAACCCATTCCTGTGGACCCCACCAGAGCCACACAGCGAGAGGCTCCTCTAACAGACAATGAAACTGACATGCTAAAGTCTAAGATTGGACAAAAATTGTGGGTAGCAAAACAGAGTAGACCCGACATAATGTGTGACATATCCATCTTGGCATCCAGTACAAAGAATGCTACTGTTCAGACTCTGCACTGTGCAAACAAACTTATCAGACAACTGAAATCAGAAGAGGTGACCTTGAGGTTTCAGCACTTGGGAAAAGACAGCTCCCTTAAACTGGTGGTGTTCAGTGATTCCTCAATGGGAAACCTTCCAGACGGAGGCACTCAAGGCGGACACCTGGTCATGCTGATGGGAGAGAATGGAAGATTCTCACCTATATGCTGGCAGTCAAAGAGGATCAGGAGAGTTGTCCGAAGTATTTTAGCAGGAGAAAGTTTGGCACTTGCAGATGGCATCGACAGTGCAGTTTTCTTAGCTACTCTCTACTCAGAAGTTACCACAGGTGATTGCACACGTAACAATTTGCCCATTGTGTGTGTAACAGATAATCACTCTCTTCTTGATGCTGTTAAGTCCACCAAATCAGTCACCGAAAAGAGACTCTGACTCAAAATTAGCAGTGTCAAGGAGCTCATCCACTCAGGGACTATCCAGCAGATCATGTGGTCAGCTACCAAGGAGCAGCTTGCTGACTGCTTGACTAAGAAGGGACATCAGCACTTGTTCTACTGAGGGCTCTCAGTGAAGGTGTATGCCGACTTAAAGGCTAAATGGACTATACAACAAAAAACCTTTCTACCCTCAAACTGTTGTCGTTAAAGTTGCAGCTTTAAACCTGTGTATATGTTGAAGGTTTTAAATAACAGTAATGTTTGTTTTTTGTGACTGTTTTTCTTTAAAGAAAAAGGGGAGTTTGTTAAATGCTTGGTTACCTACTGCGCAAGTGTTACCTACTGCGCATGTGTTAAGGGTATTACTTTAGGATTTGTCGATGTGCTGGCTGTGGCCGCTGTTGTTGATGTCGAGCTCAAGTTTGAGTAAAGTCTAACTATGCAAAGTTGTCGTTGGAGTTATTGATCTAACAAAACTGACCTAATTTCTCTACTGTAAACACAAAAACACAACACGACTTACAACATACAACCGTTTTCTCTCTCGCTGAGTTGTACTCCTTGTGATGGTGTGGTATACCACCAGTAAAGTGTTACATTTCAGATCTGGTGAAGGAGATGGTTGTGGAATTTGGTTTTCAGTAACTCACCAGATTATAACGTAATCATTAGAATGTTCTGTCAGCGGCAACAAGCACCTGCAGGATCCTGTAGGATCAGAGCAGCAGTCGCTAAAGAATAACTCGCGAACATATTTAAATTGTGACTAAGAAACAGCTGCACTCATCCATCAACTCATCCACACACACCCACATGTGCTTATTTAATCAAGTCATTAGTTGTGTATTCACTTTGTGCCGATTGTGTATTTCCAGAGAACTGCAGTATGCAGAAGAAGGACAAAGTCAATAATGATCAGCGCACAACTAAGGTCTGTGAGAGTACACAGATCAGCAAAATAGACTTTGGTAAGAGAGTGTAAATGCACTGCATTTATGTAGCACTTTAATCCCCAAAATGTATGTGTTTGTGTGAGTAAGAGATTGAGAGAATCGGTGAGCAAGGGAGCTAACAATCTGCAACTTGTCTGTCCTCAGCGTACAAAGTGAGACTGGAAGAGTTTACAGACGGCGTGTCCACTGACATTTACACAGTGCGGGTCCTGGAAGTCATCAAAGAAGGTGGGTTTTTATCTTTGAACTGCCTAAAGTGCACTACCCCCTGATGTTTCTAAGGTGCCTTAAAGGTGAAGGTGACATAACAATTTGTCTTGTCTGCCTCTTTCTGACATTTCATGGGCACATTGAATCTCAATGCTGTTTCCAGTCAGACAGAAAAATGATTGATTGATGACTGATTGATGGTCATTTAAAGGAAAAGTTCAACATTTAGGGAAATGTGCTTATTTGCTTTCTTGCAGAGAGTTAGATGAGTGAGAAGACTGGTACCACTCACATGTTTGTAGGCCAAGTATAAAGCTACCACTAGCAGCCAGCCAAATTAGCTTGCCAGCAGACACTCCAGGAAGTTACTGGTCCTAGCCAAGTACAATAGTCCAGTACACCCCCTTATAGGTGAATTGTCATTTTTACGCTTATTTTTTTTTGTACAGATTATACAAACAAAATTGGAGGTGCTGGTAGGTGTATTTTGTTACCTTTGGACAAAGCCAGGCTAACTGTTTCCAGTCTTCATGCTAAGCTCAGTTAGCTGGTTGTTGGCTGCATACAGACGTAGGCAAAGTTGTTGGTAACGTTCTGTTAAAGAGAGAAAAACCCACAGTGGTCACTGAAATAACTTGAAACTGACAAAAGTAATAATAAATAAAAATTTACTGAAAATTAACTAATGAAAATCAGCTGTTGCTTTTGAATTGTGGTTCAACAGAATCATTTAAAAAAACAAACTGATGAAACTGGCCTAGACAAAAATGATGGTAGCCCTAGAAAAGATTGAAAATAATTTGACCATAGGGACATATTAAACTAAGGTGTGTCCTGTAATTAGCATCACAGGTGTCTTCAAACTTGTAATCAGTCAGTCTGCCTATTTAAAGGGTGAAAAGTAGTCACTGTGCTGTTTGGTATCATGGTGTGTACCACACTGAACATGGACCACAGAAAGCTAAGGAGAGAGTTGTCTCAGGAGATCATAAAGAACATTATAGACCTTCATGTTAAAGGTAAAGGCTATAAGACCATCTCCAAGCAGCTTGATGTTCCTGTGACTACAGTTGCACATATTATTCAGAAGTTTAAGGTCCACAGGACTGTAGCCAACCTCCCTGGACGTGGCCGCAAGAGGAAAATTGATGACAAATCGAAGAGACGGATAATACGAATGGTAACCAAAGAGCCCAGAACAACTTCCAAAGAGATTAGAGGTGAACTCCAAGGTCAAGGTACATCAGTGTCAGATCGCACCATCCGTCACTGTTTGAGCCAAAGTGGACTTAATGGAAGACGACCCAGGAGGACACCAAATCATAAAAAAGCGAGACTGGAATTTTCCAAAATGCATATTGACAAGCCACAAAGCTTCTGGGAGAATGTCCTTTGGACAGATGAGACAAAACTGGAGCTTTTTGGCAAGTCACATCAGCTCTATGTTCACAGACGAAGAGATGAAGCATCCAAAGAAAAGAACACTGTACCTAATGTGAAACATGGAGGAGGCTCGGTTATGTTATGGGGCTGCTTTGTTGCATCTGGCACAGGGTGTCTTGAATCTGTGCAGGGTGCAATGAAATCTCAAGACTATCAAGGCATTCTGGAGCGAAATGTGCTGCCCAGTGTCAGAAAGCTTGGTCTCAGTTGCAGGTCATGGGTCCTCAAACAGGATAATGACCCAAAACACAGCTAAAAACACCCAAGAATGGCTAAGAACAAAACATTGGACTATTCTGAAGTGGCCTTCTATGAGCCCGGATCTAAATCCTATTGAACATCTGTGGAAGGAGCTGAAACATGCTGTCTGGAGAAGGCACCCTTCAAACCTGAGACAGCTGGAGCAGTTTGCTCACGAGGAGTGGGCCCACATACCTGTCGACAGGTGCAGAAGTCTCATTGAGAGTTACAGAAATCACTTGATTGCAGTGATTGCCTCAAAAGGTTGTGCAACAAAATATTAAGTTAATGTTACCATCATTTTTGTCCAGGCCAGTTTCCTTAGTTAATTTTCAGTGAATTTTTATTTATTATTGCTTTTGTCAGTTTCAAGTTATCTCAGTGACCATTGTGGGTTTTTCTCTCTTTAACGGAACGTTACCAACAACTTTGCCTACGTCTGTATTTACTATACATTCATGAGAGTGGTATCAATAACGGGCGTCAATCTAACCCTCGGCAAGAAAGTAAACAAGCGTATTTCTCAAAATGTCCAACTATTGGCATGATTCCACTGTGGCACTGGGAGTATGTGAGAATACAGCACTAATATTTTGAACTGCACCTTTAGCTATGCATTTAATCCTTACCTTTCCTTTGTTCTATATTTTAATTACAGGAATTTTTGATGTGGGTCCTCTGAATAAACTGCGCACATTCCTCAGTTATCCGCACTGCAGGGAATCTTTAGATCTGGGGACAGGCAAAACCTACCTTATCATGGGCTCATCCAAAGATATTCAGAGAGATGACGAACATCAATCGTAAGTTTGTTCTTTGTGTGAAAGTCAATGTGTGTGGTGGGTGCCTTTTTAAAGATTTTTACTGTTTCACTGCTTTCTGTTACTAAATCAAGTTACTCTTTCTTGTACTCTAGTTTATGCGTTACTGTTGATAGAGTCATTAAATGTACAGAAGGAGGGAGGAGGCTTGTGTTTTGTTATGTTCCAGCGGGTTACAGATGGCTGGTCACATGAAGAACCAATGTGTGTTTCACTTTGCTCTCCTCAGATACCAGTATGTACTCGGTGAGAGAACCTGGATCGAGTACTGGCCCATAGAAGTAGAGTGTCAAACTGAGGAACACCGGCCTACCTGTTTGGGTATTGAGGAGATGGTCCAGCAGTACCAACTCTTTGGATGTAAGCAGTAGTGAAACGAAGGAAAAAGAAATAAAGTGTCAAATTGTTTTCATTTTGAATTGTTCTTATTATGTAAAACATTCACCGCTTTGGGATATGAGGGCTTACAATGTTGCACTATATTGATTAAAATGTAATTGTCTCAATCTCATTCTCTGTGTTTTATTCATTAACGTTTGGTTAATGTTTGATTACTATTATGTTGGTTGCTGTATAGTAAACTTAGAAGTTCAACTAGAAGTTCAACTAGAAGTAGAAGTTTAACCCCCTGAGACCCGTGGGATCGCGGGTAATCCTGACCGACTTTACTGTCTTTCACAGGCTGTAGCAGGTTCAGTTTTAGAGCTAGAAGGTACAGATATCATATGAAACTAAAAAACCTAAGGAATCCATTGGTACCAACCATGTGATGCTAGCATGTTGGGGGAGGAGGCTCAGCAACTCTCCAAAATTGGCATGGCCATTTTAAAAGGAGTCCTTTGACCTCTGACCTCAAGATATGTGAATGTAAATGGGTTCTATGGGTACCCACGAGTCTCCCCTTTACAGACATGCCCACTTTATGATAATCACATGCAGTCTGGGGCAAAAACATGCAGTTTTTTGCATGCAGTATAAATGTGTTATTTTTGCCTATTCCAAAATGGTATTTGAATATTTCTGCATACTGGGGTCCCCAAACAGTCTTTGAATTACATAAATTGGGTATGACTGTAAGGCTGAGACTCTTGTGGATCAAATGAGCCCAACTGTATTCATGTTTGATGTTAGTCCTCATAGTAGCCATTTCATATAGTGAAACCATTTTTTTTAAACTTGACCTCACCGTATAAAATGTCCTGTGGTGACCTCTAGGGTAATCACAGTCTCATGAAACTTTACAGCCACAAACTAGAGACCTAGAGAATTCAGAGGATGGATGTCTTTCCTAGCTTTATTGACAATAAAGAAGTTTCTGAGCCGTTTCCAGAACAGAAGTGCTCGCCATCCGATCGTAGAAAAATCCAATCCATGCAGAAATCTCAAAATGTCAAGAGTTTTTCATACCAAATGTGGTATGGTGTTCCTCGAGATCTCGGTGTCTTAATGTTATATTTTGGAGGGATTTTTGATAATTTTAATCAAATCTGCTGTTGAAACTCCCAAAAAAACCCTGCCAGATACTTTGCCCATGCAGAAATTACTCAACCCGACTTTCACCCGAGAAGTTGTCTGTGTGCATGTTCAATATGTTTGTTTATGTTTACACTGATTCAGCAGTCTCAGAATAAAAAGTATAAGTGACTCAAACAAGAAGAAAACAAAGGCGTCACATTAGAAAACATTAAAAGCTGTTTATCTATAATTTTTCAGTGACCTGTTCATTCGACTGTATGCTGAGAAGTTAGTCAACCATGTAAATGTGGTCCGGGCCCAACAGCAAGGCCGCAACTTAAGATACTAGTTACATTTAACTATGAATGATTTTACTTGGAGCCGACAACAGTCCTAGGAAATACTTAGAGCCTAGGACTATGATAGATTCAGGTTCTTTTAAAATCAGGTGGATTTAAAAACCAGACAGAAGTCTATAGTCAAATTAAAACCAGATTCATTATAATTAAAATAACATGGGTCTAAATGAATGATCAATTTAAAGGCTAAAATGAATAAAATGCTACTAGCAGCAAGGTTAAAACCCTATAAAAAGTCCAGTCCAATCCAGCGATCCAGTCTAATCCAGTCCGGCTCCTTAATCCAGTCCATTCTAGCGGTCCAGTCCAGTGGCTCACCGTGTCCGTGTTTTGGCTCCTCCCGTACTCCTACCACACGGTCTTCGTCCGAAGCCATGAAATAACAGAGACACCAGGACCAGTAGTGTGTTCCTCACTGCTTGGCTATCACCAACTCCAGCTACGAGCTTTCCTGGCCTGTCTCAGTGTGTCCGCCACTCAAATGTACCAAAGAGTACTTACTATTTCTCTGAGCAGCAGGAGACCAACTGCCGACCAACGGTCTGAGTGGAGCTGCGTTGACGGACACGGTCTGCTGCATGACGTCACACAGGAACTCGCTGGCCACTGGGCTGGTAGGTAGTAGTCTTCAGGAGAGCTGTTGGTAGGTAGTAGTCTTCAGGAGAGCCGTTGGTAGGTAGTAGTCGTCAGGAGAGCCGTTGGTAGGTAGTAGTCGTCAGGAGAGCCGTTGGTAGGTAGTAGCCTTCAGGAGAGCCGTTGGTAGGTAGTAGTCTTCAGGAGAGCCGTTGGTAGGTAGTAGTCGTCAGGAGAGCCGTTGGTAGGTAGTAGTCGTCAGGAGAGCCGTTGGTAGGTAGTAGCCTTCAGGAGAGCCGTTGGTAGGTAGTAGTCTTCAGGAGAGCCGTTGGTAGGTAGTAGCCTTCAGGAGAGCCGTTGGTAGGTAGTAGTCTTCAGGAGAGCCGTTGGTAGGTAGTAATCGTCAGGAGAGCCGTTGGTAGGTAGTAGTCTTCAGGAGAGCCGTTGGTAGGTAGTAGCCTTCAGGAGAGCCGTTGGTAGGTAGTAGTCTTCAGGAGAGCCGTTTGTAGTTAATAGTCGTCAGGAGAGCCGTTGGTAGGTAGTAGCCTTCAGGAGAGCCGTTGGTAGGTAGTAGTCAGTATAATGTTTGTAACTTTTTACAGGTATAAATCTACCGGGCCAGTATCCCATACGCCCTGGCATATGCGCGCTCGCGTGTGGCCAGAGTCTCTCCTCCTCTGCCTGCTTGCCTTCACTCACACAGCGTTCTCGCTGTCTCGCTCCACCTCCACACGTTCATGCGCGCTCACTGCACACTGCAGAAGAGTTAGTAGCTCTGATAATATCTAGTGAATGTACAGTTGACGTTTTTGCAGAAATAACTGCTGCAGCTCCTCCAGACCAACAGAGGTGCCCGTGTCTTGTGAAGTGACGGGGCTCCGCAGCGAGAAATGTTATCGTCTCTGACTGGGTGCAGGTGTCTCCCTGCAGGTGCAGTCGGGAGGCTGAAGCAGGAAAAGCCAACACTAGGATTAGCATTGATTCATGGAGAGACCTTCGTCTGGTCAGCTAACATTACTGCCAAGCAGGGGAAATATAGAGTGATATTGTGGTTTTAGCTGACGTGTGTCATCTCACTGTTTTGAGTGATGCTCGTCCATGTCTATTTAGAGCGAGCACAAGCGCGAACCCGACGCTGACTTTCGTTGACTTAACGGTCACAGGTGTTGCTGTTAACAAGCATTTCTGATTCTTACAAACAGTCCTTTTAAAAGGTGAATTGTCATTTTTAAGCTTAATTTTTTTGTACGGATTATACAAACAAAATTGGAGGTGCTGGTAGGTGTATTTTGTTACCTTTGGACAAAGCCAGGCTAACTGTTTCCAGTCTTATGCTAAGCTAAGTTAGCTGGTTGTTGGCTGCATATTTACTATACATTCATGAGAGTGGTATCAATAACGGGCGTCAATCTAACCCTCGGCAAGAAAGTGAACAAGCGTATTTCCCAAAATGTCCAACTATTGGCATGATTCCACTGTGGCACTGAGAGTATGTGAGAATACAGCACAAATATGTTGTACTGCACCTTTAGCTATGCATTTAATCCTTACCTTTTCTCTGTTCTATATTTTAATTACAGGAAATTTTGATGTGGGTCCTCTGAATAAACTGCGCACATTCCTCAGTTATCCGCACTGCAGGGAATATTTAGATCTGGGGACAGGCAAAACCTACCTTATCATGGGCTCATCCTGAGCAAGCGTGAGCCCGACGCTGACTTTCATTGACTTAACGGCCACAGGTGTCGCTGTTAACAAGCAATTCTGAAAGTTACAAATAGTCCCTTTAAAAGGTCGGTGCACCTACAACACAACATGCAGGGATAAAACATGCAAAATAATTTAGAATAAAAACAACCAAAAAACATGCAGCATGAACAAGGCATTTTTGACCCTGTCATATAAACCCCTCATTGATTTTTTGTTGTTTATCTTTTTCCTCAGATCAGAGCTTATCGGAATTCAACGGTTTCTCAACTGCTGCTGGGAAATCATGTGTTTGTTTGTGGGGTGCAAGAGGAGGGGTGAGAGTGGATAAAAAGAGGGTGCTGCACAGCGACAGGCTACATTGACAGCGGATCAGGATCAGTTGAGGATGACTCTGTTGTGGCTGCTGGCCTCTGTGGCCTTCATCTCCCTGACTTCCCTAGCTGATGGAGCTGCATTGTAAGTAGACCAGCCTATACCTTTACCCCCTGTGCTTGAATTAATTGACAAAAGAAAACAGAGCTAAAATATACAGTTTGTTTGTTGATCTTCATAATATTCACATTGTTATTGGTTAAACTGTAATGGGAGCAACAACAATACTTGAGGTCCTCTGCATTTATATTACATTTAAAAAGTGTATGGATACAAATATTGTGTGTCTTACATAATGAGGGGCTGTAGTCCAGTTTGCACTTTGTGTCACAAGGTAATGTGGTGTTTCAATTGATGCCAGTAAATTGGCCTATATTTTGTTCAGAGTTTGCACAACGATGCATTACGCCAGACAGAGCAAGAGTCTAGAGCCATGATGAAATGTTTTGTTGATCCAGTGCTGGATCTTCATCAAGGTAATCAATAGATTACTCATTGTGTGTCCATGATGGAGCTCATGGTCCTGAGAGCACATAGGGCGGGGCAAGATAAACCTGAGGGGTCAGAAGACAAAAAATAACATTTCTGATGCACAAAATTAGGTTTATTTTTCAGACTTCTGCTTTTGAAATACTGAGAAGGTCCCCCTCTTCGAGCACACAAAAATCTCACCAAAAAAAAGTCACACAGTCAGTAAGGCCGATACCTGACGAGAGGTAACATGCACATTCATTTTAAAGAGTCATACACAAAAAAAAGTTTGGGAATCACTTCTCTAAGAGATCCACTCTTAAAACCTTTGGACAAATAAACACATAAACCTGTAAATCACGTGTTTAAACAGTTATAACCCTCCATTATTATCTCCACCAGACGTAAGCCTGTTGGGAGATCATGTGTTTGGTCGTGTGTGTGCGTGTACCTGTCTGTCTGTCCACGGCTAATCTTGTATACTACTGGACCCATCAGCCTAATATTTTTTTGTTCTCATTTATGACTTTTTGGTCAAGGACCTCTCATAGTTGCAGTGATTCAAAATTTGTAAAAAATATTTCATTGACTATTTTATACCATGATTGAAAGCATTTCCGGCAAACGGCTAAGCTAAAAACAAGCCTTATCTTAGTCTGTTGCCGGCCACATTTTGACCTTTGTCGTAGCTGAAAAACTGACATCCACAGAAATGTTTGGTCTCATTTTGAACCGGAGTATCTGCAGATTAATTCCATACCCGATATGTTACGATCCACTAAAGTTAGGCACGATACACGATGAATAAATCCCTGTTTTTGTTATCTTCACCGCCATCTTGACCGTAAGGGAACCGGGAGGGACAATAGTGAGATCCAATTTCTTTGTTTGGGAGGGGAGAGGGAGACACCTGGCGAAGATCTGCACTCTACTGAGTGCACTTTTTCCGACATGTGTGTCTTATGGTTCCTTAAATGCATAAAAAAACATGTTTGTCAGTACCTAAACAGCATGTGGTTCTTTCTGCACAGTGACTACACATTAATCCTCCTCTCTCATTGCTGCTCTGCAGGCAGGTGATGTCTGCACCCAACTTGTTGCGGGTAGGAACAGCAGAAAACATCTTTGTGGAGTGTCAAGACTGCTCCGGTGCAAACATCCCGGTTGAAATCAGCGTGAGGAACCATCCAACCAAAAACAAAAGGCTGGCATTCACACCTGTGACACTTACCAGTGCAAACAACTTCCAGGCGCTCGGACAAATAACGGTAAATGAAATACTGTCACTGTATATGTTACTGTTACTTGGCTTCATTTTCTAACATGGCCACAAAGAATCTAGAAATTAATCCAGAAACGCACATGATGTAGGTTACCCCACCCTGCTCCTCATGCGCTGCTCGTGTCTCTTCATACTGGTTTCAGATCCCTGCTGGAGTCTTCAGCAAGGATCCCAACATGAAGCAGTATGTGTACCTGCAAGCACAGTTCCCTGACCGACTGCTGGAGAAAGTGGTCTTAGTGTCCTTCCAGTCCGGGTACATCTTCATCCAGACTGACAAGACTCTCTACACCCCCAACAGCAACGGTGAGTTTTTTTTTACATCAGTGCTGAAAAACACGCCTAATGTCTTTACATGGCTTTTTTTCCAAATTGAATGATTGTACTGTAAATTACAGTAAATGAACCCTTCCCTACACACAAGTGGAAATGGCCTAAAGTCAAAAAAGTTGTTTAACAGTCACATGACTCAAAATAGATACACCTTCCTTCAACCTTCAGCAGCAAAATTAACCTCTTCCCTTTTCTGTGTCAGTTCATTACAGGATGTTTGCACTGACGCCCCGTATGGAGCCAGTAGAGAGGGATGACGAAACCCAACATGAAGCTTCTATTGCCATCGAGATTGTGGTATTGTATTTTATTTTTGATAAGCACAGAATTTAATGTAATATTATACAATCAGCTGTGACTGGGAGCAGGAAGCCTCTTGATGAGGTGATATCACAAATGCTTAACAGTAGATAAGTTTGCTGCAAATGACCAAAATAACCAAAACACATCCACTGAACCTTGTGTCTGTTTTGTGTCTAGTAACACCTGTCCTACCACTTACTGTTAAAATGAATGCATGCCTCCCTCTAGTGGTTGAGTTGCACATTGAAGACAGTCTCTTCCTTCTTAGATTGTAGATAAATGACATATATAAAATGTAGCATGGATTTAATAAATTCATTTGTAAACTGGCACTGCTCTCTGTTAATGATTGTTCAATATTGATATTTTTAGACCCCTGAAGGCATAATTTTACCAATTGATCCAGTCTCTTTGAAATCAGGGATGCACTCTGGAGATTTCCAACTCGCTAAAATTGTCAGGTTAGTATTTTATCTTATTTAAATAAAATTGTCCACATTGTATCTCTATACATTTTGTTGTTTAGTGAAATTACATTTTAACATGGATACAGTGAATTCAATTCAAAATATGAATACCTAGAATCTTTTAAGATTATGCATAGGCTATTTTACCATGTTTATGTTGTGTTTTCTACAATTAATTTCCATGTTTGTAATTTAGTGTTTGGACAACAACTTAAAAAAAATAATAGCCTACAGTGTATGAAGTGTGGAGACCCTTACAAAAAAGAAGTTTGTTCAAGTGTGCTATTACTATGCTTATTTTAAACTTAAAAAAGAGAGGATGCTTTCAGTTTACTTTTAATGTACTTATCAGAGATATACTTCACAAAATTATACCTAAAAATCCTTAGCTTATACAGACAGCAGTATAGAAATATACTTGGCAAGTATACAGAAGAGTCCAAGAATACTTGGAAATACTGAAAAGTATACAGAAAAGTATAATATATATATATATATATATATATATATATATATATATATACTTGCAGTAAAAACTATTAAACTAGTAGTTTGCCCCCGTTTCCAGTCTTTATGCTAAGCTAAGCTAACTGGCTGCTGGCTCTACCTTCATATTTAGCACACAGACATGAGAGTGGCAATAATCTTCTCATCTAAATTATAAATGGACAGACAAAACAGAAATGCATTTAATCCCTATGAACTATGAACTAAAACCAATCAGCCTAAAAGACATAAAACAAAGGTACTGCATCCGTTCTATCTAATGCAAAGCCAACCAGAAACCTTTAATCCTTTTCTTCTAAACTTCAGAGTTTCTGTAGTTCTCTATAAATGTTAAGTTCTTTACAGCAGCTCATTTGTGTAGGCCTATACCTCAATTTGTGTGACATAATAACTTCACGCAGTCCAAAGTGTAATTCCTGTTACCTTCAGTCTCTAAATTAATATATACAGTATATATTTTTTTGTTTGATTATTGAAATATGTGTTTGTGCGTGTGTTTAGTCCCGGACTGTGGAAGGTGGTGACAAAGTTCCACAGCAACCCACAGCAGAGCTTTTCTGCAGAGTTCGAGGTCAAAGAATATGGTGAGTCCTTCATTATCTTTACTTTTATTTAAATGTTATATAAACCTACAACATTCACTTATTTTTTACTGGATTGGACACAGAATAAAATGTTTTCAATTTTCCAGTGCTGCCCAGTTTTGAGGTTAAACTGACACCTGTGAGCCCCTTCTTCTACGTGGACAGTGACACACTCACCGTCAACATCAAAGCTATGTAAGTAAAGATTCTGTGGCTTTAAAGACCAGGTTTTATAGGTAGATTGATTGGAGGAGAAAATAAAGAGAGTTGTTCAGAAGTTGTGTTGGGGCTCTTGCTATTTTAGTTTGTTAGCCATTTGTTGTTTATTTGTTTTTATTTGTCCTGTTTTGCTTCATTGTGGCTTAAACATGTCTCCCTCTTGTGGATTTAGGTATCTGTTTGGTGAAGAGGTGGATGGGACGGCCTACGTGGTGTTTGGGGTTATGCAAGACGGTCAAAAGAGGAGCTTTCCAGGTTCTCTTCAGAGAGTGCAGGTGAACACATTCTTACACTTTTGATATATTTTTATATGTTTTGTAAAACTTATCTTTCAGAGGCTGTGGCAGGTTCAGTTTTAGAGCTAGAAGGTACAGATATATGAAACTAGAAAACCTAAGGAATCCATTGGTACCAACCATGTCAAGCTAGCATGTTGGGGTAGGAGGCTCAGTAATGCTCCAAAGTTTGGCTAAATTTTGGCATAACGTTTTTCAAAGGGGTCCCTTGACCTCTGACCTCAAGATATGTGAATGAAAATGGGTGCTATGGGTACCCACGAGTCTCCCCTTTACAGACATGCACTTTATGATAATCACATGCAGTTTGGGGCAAGAACCAAACACTTATTTTTGCCTATTCTAAAATGATGTGCTTGACTATTTCTGCCTACTGGGGTCCCTAAACAGTCCTGGAATTACATAAATTGGGTATCACTGTAAAGCTGAGACTCTTGTTGATCCAATGAGCCCAACTGTATTCATGTGTGATGATGTTAGTCCCCATAGTAGCCATTTCATTGTAGTGAGACCATTTTTTTAAACTTGACCTCACTGTATAAAATGACCTGTGGTGACCTCTAGGATAATCACAGCCTCATGAAACTTTACAGCCACAAAAGTGCAATTCCTGAAGAAATCTCAAAATGTCAAAAGTTTTTGTTACCAAATTACAGCATGGCTTTTTCTATGGTGTTCCTCAAGGTCTTGGTGTCTTAATGTGATATTTTGGAGGGATTATTTATCATTTTCATCAATTCTCAAGTGGTAAAAAATTGTTAAATTTAGCACTAAATCTGTGTAACAAATGGTATGGACAAACTTAATGGGAATGGCCATCATAATGTTCTAAGCCCTTATACACTTTCACAATTTATTTTAATTAATTAATTCATGTTGATATCTGGTTTATGACTAGAACAACTTGACACACAGTGCTGAGCTGCATCACAGATTTATCTTCAGGTTCCCAGCTTTCAGATGATGTACACCACTTCTATGTGACATCTACTGTTGACCTGCTATCTCCCCCTAAAGACCTCCTGTAGCCCACTAAAACAGACAAAAACGGGTCTATTGTGGTTCTCAGAGGACAGCAGTAAAGTACCTGAACGACTAACTGTATCACTGTACCACTATACTGTATTTCAAGATGCATTATTATATTATGTCACATTAGGTCCAGAGAGGTAGTGGAGAGGTCACACTGAGGAAAGAGCACATCACACAGACCTTCCCAAACATCAACGACCTGGTGGGGAGTTCCATATTTGTAGCTGTCAGTGTGCTGACGGAGGGCGGTAAGAAAGAAAGACTGTGTGTTTGGGCCTATTCAGTATATTTTAAAAAAGAAAATAAAGATATCAGGATACGTTTTTCTGGATTGTGAACAGATTAAAAAACAAACTCTTTTAAGTTTGTGTGTGAATGTGTTTGTGTTTCTGCATCAACTCACAGGTAGTGAAATGGTGCAGGCAGAGTTGAGAAGTATCCAGATTGTCACATCACCTTACACCATCAACTTCAAGAAAACGCCCAAATATTTCAAACCAGGAATGTCCTTCGATGTTGCGGTAAGTACAATTGTTTACATTTACATAAACTGACAGCATATGTATGGCTTATGGCTTGGTACTTCCTGGCAACAAACAAAACATGTTCTCAGACATAGAGGGGGATTATAAGAGAACATTTATTTAAAAAAAAACATTATGTTCGTACTACAATTTGTGGGGTGAATATATGAAATGTTATAGATGAAGAAATTAAGTAAAGTAAAATTCTAAATCCATTCAAGATGTATAAAATGTTTTTAAGAGGTACAGGGATGAGGAAGGGGCCTTGTCTCTCTCGGGACTGTGACGCTCATTGTTGATGTTGTTGTTATTGTTTTTTTATATTAAGATGATTATTTATGTGTATATGTGATAAACATTAAGTTCATTGGTAAAGTTATAGAAAGGAGTAGGACCATATATAAGTGTTTACTTTTGCCTTTTCGGACATACAATATTTATTTATTCAATTTATTTAGAATTTGCTGTATATGTTTACTGTTATTTTATTGGTTGGTTATGAAATCATTTCATAACTGAAATATAGTTACTCTTTGAAAACACAAATGGCAGTTTGTCCTAAATATAAAAGTCACATAATGTTTATTACGATGTAAAGGCAGACATGTGAGATTCCAGAGAAAAAGAGAAATTCATCCATCAACAGTTTGGGTCGCCATAAACTACCTGAGTCATGAAACTTGAAAACATGAAACCATGAAACCAAATCTAATAACATGAGTTTGACCTTAATAAGGTGTGTTTTGATAAGACAGTTGGACGTTTTCTGATTGTTCAGCTGTTTGTGTCTCTGATGGCAGGTTGAAGTTGTGAATCCTGACGGCACTCCGGCACAAGGTGTTACAGTGGTGGTCGATCCAGGACAGGTGCAGGGCTTCACCGCAGCCAATGGCATGGCAAGGCTTATCATCAACACAGTGGCAGGGGAACCAACACTGACAATCACCGTAAGTCTCTGAAATCTTTTACCCTTTTTGCATTATAGCCCAAATGGCCACTTAAACCTCCATTAATCATCCATCCATTATCCGTAACCAATTATCCTATTCGGGGTCGCTGGGGGGGGGGGGGGGGGGGGGGGGGTTGTAGCCGATCCCAGCTGACATTGGGCGAAGGTGGGTACACCCTGGACAGGTCGCCAGACTATCACAGGGCTGACACATAGAGACAGATAACCACTCACGCTCACATTCACACCTACGGCCAATTTAGAGTCAACAATTAAAGGGACTGTTTGTAAGAATCAGAAATCAGAAATGTTTGTTAACAGTGACACCTGTGGCCGTTAAGTCTTCGAAAATCAGCATCGGGTTCGCGCTTGTGCTCGCTCTACATAGACACGAACGAGCATCGCTCAAAACAGTGAGATGACACACGTCAGCTAAAACCACAATATCACTCTATATTTCACCTGCTTGGCAGTAATGTTAGCTGACCAGACGAAGGTCTCTCCATGAATCAATGCTGATCCTAGTGTTGGCTTTTCCTGCTTCAGCCTCTTGACCGCGGCCGGAGAAAACGAGGGAGACACCGGCACCCGGTCAGAGACGATAACGTAACTCGTTGCGGAGCCCCGTCACTTCACAAGACACGGAAAACCTCTGTTGGTCTGGAGGAGCTGCAGCAGTTATTTCTGCACAAACGTCCACTATACATTCACTAGATATTATCAGAGCTACGAAGTCTTCTGCAGTGTGTAGTGTGTGTGCATGCACGTGAGGTGGAGCAAGTTGTGAGTGAAGGCAGAGGAGCAGAGTACAGCAGAGACTCCGGCCCTGGAGACCAAAGCTACGGTCTCCCCCGCGTTCTCCGACCGCGGCCAACACTGTTTTGCAAGACGGGCTTCACTAGATATAACTTTGCGGTTTTGGTGCTTCCGTGTAGTTTGTCTTGGAGTCTGAGTCTGAACAGCGTAGCCACACGCGAGTGCGCATTGGACACCGACCTGGATTGATTTATACTTGTAAGAAGTTACAAACAGTCCCTTTAAACTAACCTGCATGTCTTTGGACTGTGGGAGGAAACCGGAGAACCCGGAGAAAACCCACGCTTAACTCCACACAGAAGCCGGATTCAAACCTGCTTGCTGTGAGGCGACAGTGCTAACCACTACACCACCGTTCAGCCCCTACATTAATCAACATTTTTGATATTCACTTGAAAAGGTGAAATCAAGCAGAGCTATCACCCAGCTCCTTGTTTTGGTTCTGCTGCTCACACATTTACTGTACAGTATGTGAATGGTGAACTTCATCCTGTCAGTGTTATGTCTTTTTGTCATTCTATTTAGCAATTTTACATTGCTAGGCAGAACTATGGAAGGCAAAGCCTCAATAAGTTAAGATAGGATAGACATGGGTTTTTCAAGTCTTATTTATTAAACTGTGTGTGTATGCTTACCTGTGTGTGTCTTTAATTGCAGGCAAAGACCAATGATCCTCGTTTATCACCTGATAGGCAAGCATCAGCCAGCATGTCTGCTCTCCCATATACCACTACAAGCAACAACTACATCCACATTGGTAAGTTACATCTTGAAATTACATCAGATGATTAAAAACAAAGGTGGTGGCAGTGGAAAAGTATGCACCATGCGCTAAATCTTTTCTGTGTTCAGCACTCATCACAACATGTCACATTTGCAGGTGTGGATGCAGCTGAGCTGGACCTAGGAGACAACCTGAAAATCAACCTCATCCTCAACAGGCAGGAAAATCACGACAATGACATCACATACCTGGTGAGAGGTGTTTTACACCTGTGCTTGTGTGCACATATGTAACTCTCTTTGTTGCGTCCCACGACTCATGTGTGATAAGTGCTGATGTATAAATCTGTGTCCCTAGATCCTGAGCAGAGGTCAGCTGGTGAAAAGTGGCCGTTACAGGACAAGAGGTCAAGTACTGATTTCCCTGATAGTTCCCATTACCAAAGAAATGCTGCCATCATTTCGCATCATAGCCTACTACCATACAAATGGCAATGAATTGGTATCAGACTCTGTTTGGGTGGATGTCAAGGACTCCTGCATGGGCTCGGTGAGTCACACAACACTGATGTAACGAAAAGGCAAACAAGACACCCATGCACAACCTGATAAAGTTATTTGTATACTTCTCTGATATATTTTTATGTATGAAACAAATTCAAAACTGCACATCTCATTCACTGATTCACATTTAGCTGAGGCTGGAATCATCGAGACCCGCTCCATCCTATGAGCCTCGCAGGATGTTTGGTCTGAAGGTCACAGGAGATCCAGAGGCCACAGTGGGATTGGTGGCAGTTGACAAAAGCGTCTACGTCCTAAACAACAAGCACCACCTCACCCAGAAAAAGGCAATTCCTTTATTTCATATTTATCTTTGAGGATATTTGAAATGGCTTATATCAAAAAGCTATGTATTAAAAACATTCACACATGCATAGCTTTTGGCTTCAAATAATATCCGGTGTAAGTTTGTCCTGCAGCAAATACATTGCATTAGTAAATGTGTCTCATTCCTACCTGCTCAGGTGTGGGACATTGTCGAGAAGCACGACACAGGCTGCACACCAGGTGGAGGGAAGGACGGTATGGGTGTGTTCTACGATGCCGGGCTGTTGTTTGAGTCCAACACGGCTTCTGGTACTCCCTACAGACAAGGTGACGCTACTTTACCCTCCCCTTCTCTGAACATGCCTCTCTTTATGCTCAATGAAATATCTCTAATTAGGAGAAGTGGGCACATGGACCTTCATTCATCGCATAAAGTCAAATGCTTTTATATAAGTAGGGATCTAGTGGACAGTAGAAGAACTGCATCTTAAAGGGTCTTTTCACCCGGATGACATTATTCTTGCTCCCCTTTGTCGGTATCTGGACATGCAGATAGTTTTAGAGACACTGTTTTTTAAATCACTCATCGCAGTGTCGTTTTTTTAATTCTTCAGTGCTGCGAGCACCACAAACAGAGAGCCAGAATCTCAAACAGATGTCTTACACTTTGGGCACATAAAACCAACACTATACCACTTGGGGTAAGTGAGATAATTTGGTTGAACCGACGCTTTGAGGCATTTCCATATTAACATTAACACTGGTCACTGCCACATGAGCTGATCATGATCCCTCCTGTTTGTTAGGGCTTTTAAAAGATTTTTTTTTTAATTTTAATAAAGCATTTATACAATGTTTTAACATTTCAACAAATGAGGTGTGCAATTGTAGATCATATTTTCTCACACCCACACGCTGTCAATGTGTCCAACCAGATAAACCATCTCAGTCTGATTTTAAGAGTATCGCATCAACTAAACCACGCAAAACTCAAGTCTGGGTCCAACCTGTTAAAGATCTTGTCTGTGTTGCATTTCCAGAATTGAAATGTCCGGCCCCCAGCAGGAGGAAACGAGCTCTTACTGTAATGGATGTCACAACCAGCTTACGTAAGAACCACAGCTCTAAACTACCCAATAACCACATATTCAGTCACTCAGTTCAGGACTTTGGACTTTGACAATACTCATCTTTGCCATGTAATGTATTAGTCTTTTCCTCCATTTCCCATTTAGTTTATTAGTTTATTTGTTTTTCCTTATTCAAATCCTTATTGTTATCTGTAAGCGCCATTTACTAGTGCCAAGTTTATGTTTATTGTTTTGATAATATTATCTGCTGAAGTTCAGTGAGAAATATATTTCAGTTAAATGTGAGAGAATATTATGACTATATATGGTGATTCCTTCCTGTATGTTTACTACTGTGAATTTGAGTTTAGTCCTGTGAGGCTTCCGTACACACGTGACTTAGGGACAGGAAGTTAACTTTTATTGTGAAAAGGTTCAGTTAAATAAATGAGTTACCGGCGGAGCAACACGGTTGTTTTACCGTTGCCGTTGGCGTTGGCGTTGCTACCGGGCCGACTCAACGCGTAAAACATTGTGATGTCGTCCTTGAAGTGTGGTTAATGACAGAAAGTAAGTTGAGACGAAGATGGAAGTATGAAGACTAAAGATAGCCACTACATTAAGTAAAACAACCAGCTCACGAGAAGCAGGCCTACTGCTGCGTCGCCATGACGACAAAAGAACTGAACAGAAGGAATAAACTACGGTTTCAGATAAGTGCCCAAAGTTATAAGAAGACAAAATGAAACTATCTGAAGACAGCATGGACAAAGATATGCTGCAGAAATGTCCCGAAAATGAATAAACATATGATACTCAACTTCTAAAGAAAATGAGACAGCAAGGACGTTTTGGTCTTAAGAAGATGACATTTGTGAAGAAAGCCTGCTGTGCTTTGTGTCATAGACCATTTCTCATGAACACTTGTTGAGCTAGAAGTTGTGTAAACAGCTAAGATGGCGGACGACGACAGACAGAATTCGACGTCGAGAGCCCAGAGCTGCAGCGGCAGGTCTGGGCACAAGAGGGCACCAAGATACACCGAAAGAGGTTTGGAAGATCGACTGACCAGGCATATAAATGCAAGGAGATCTAAACTGTCACAGTTAACATCAAAAACAAATAAGATTAATGGACTAATGAAAGATAATGAGAGTCCAGAAATTGTTGATGAACATTTGTATGAATGCTCAAAACTACTAAAGGAGTTTATTGATGCAAATGAGGATGTACTGTTGCTGTTACCTGAAGAAGAAAAGGATGCTGACCAAAGGTTTTGGTACAAGCCAAAAGAGGAACAATTCAGTAATTTCATGAATGAAATTGAAAAATGGATTTCTACAACGAGGGAGCAACATCAAGAGGATGTGAATCCAGATGATAGTGTATCTGTAACTGATACACCAGCAAAAAAGAAATCTGGTTCATATGTTGCACGAAGCACAGTTACCAGCAGCTCATCAAGATCATCCAGAGTCTCCTCCATATCATCTGTACGACATAAGGAACAAGCAGAACGTGCCGCTTTACTTGCACGTGCAGCATCCCTGAAACAGAGACAAGCATTAGACATCGAAGAATGCAAGTTAAAGGCAAAAAGGGAACAGATTGATATCGACACAGCTATTGCTGCCTCTACAGCCAAAATAAAGGCATTGGAAAATTGTGAGTATGAGAGCTGTAACGGTGATGTAATTGTTCACCGTGACGCAAGCTTCGTGGTCAATCAACAGCTAAGCAGCCAAGAGCCAGAAATACGTTATGAACATAACGAGCAGTCAAAGGCAAATGACTATCAAGTGAAACAAGAAGATGACATACAGCAAAATGATTACAATGGAAATGCAATCAACCTGTGTGAAGTGATGTTGAAACAAAATGACATCACTGAGATGTTAGTCAAACAACAGAGACTGTCACATCTGCCCCAAAGAGATGTTCCTGTTTTCAGTGGTGATCCACTTGAGTTTAGATCATTCTTAAGGGCTTTTGACCATACTATTCATGACAAAGCTGATAGTGATGGTGACAGGTTATATTACCTTGAACAGTTTACTAGAGGTGAACCCAGAGACTTGGTCAGAAGTTGTCAGCACATGAGTCCTCATCAAGGCTACATCGAGGCAAGGAAATTGCTGACATATCACTATGGTAACGAACTGAAAATTGCATCTGCATACATAAACAGGGCCCTCAACTGGCCGCAAATTAAACCAGATGACGCTAAGGCTCTTCATAGTTACTCCCTGTTCCTCACGGGTTGTAACAATGCAATGAAAGACATTGACCAGCTTCAAGACATGGAGAATCCTACTAACATCAGAGTCATTGTCTCTAAGCTACCATACAAAATGAGAGAAATGTGGAGAGTTTCTGCCTTCGACATTCAAGAGAAAAGTGGAAAAAGAGCAAAGTTTCCAGATTTGATCAGATTCATAAACAGGCAAGCTAAAATAGCTGCAGATCCTGTGTTTGGGGACATAAAGAGTGCTGAAGATAAGGGAAAACCTTATGCAAATGTGAGAATGAATCAAGCACCTAGGCCAAAGGGGACTGCATTTGCCACAAGTGTAGCACCAGCATCAAATGAAAGTTCATCTGAAAACAGTAAAGATTTCTCATGTTACACCAGTAATGCCTTCCAGAAGCCATGTGTATACTGTGAAAAACAACATGCCTTGGCAGAATGCCACAAAATCAGAAACCAGCCTTACAAGGAAAGACTACAGTTTCTCAAAGTACAGGGTCTATGCTTTGCATGTTTGACACCAGGACATTTGAGTAAAGACTGTAAGAAAAGAGCTACATGTGAGCACTGCTCTAAGAGACATCCAAACATGCTTCATTTCACAAGGGAAGATAAGGAAGCATTTGAGAGCAGACAGAAAAGCACCACTGACAGTACTACGACTAATGAATCAACACACATTTCAGGTGGAACGTGTGGAGCCACCGGGGCCGGAAAGGACAGTCGTGTTCTGTCAATTGTGCCAGTGTGTGTCAAGTTAAAGAAAAGCAACAAGATAATTGAGACCTATGCATTCATGGATAATGGAAGCCAAGCCACATTCTGCTCTGAGAAGCTGATGAGACAGCTTGAGACTGAAGGCAAGAAAACGCAAATTCTGCTTCGCACAATGGGTCAGGAAAAGTTAGAGTCAAGCTACCATCTTTCAGGATTAGAGGTGTGTGGTTTGAAAGAGAACATTTATGTTGACTTACCTGACATTTACACCCACAAAGACATTCCAGTGTCCAAAGACAACATTCCAATGCAGGAAGATTTGGAACAGTGGCCACACCTTCAGAGAATCGAGCTGCCACACATAGATGCAGACATTGGACTGTTGATAGGATGTGATGCTTACAAGGCTATGGAGCCATGGGAGGTCATTCACAGTGAGGATGACGGTCCATATGCAGTTCGCACAATCCTAGGATGGGTCATCAACAGTCCTCTCAGGAGAGATGATTGTACTACGTCCACCTGAAAGTGGACTAAGTGTTTCTGTAAATCGCATCTCTATTGCAAGGGTAGAAGACATGCTGATGCAACAATTCAACCACGATTTTCCAGAAAAGGCAAGTGAAGAAAAACAGGAAATGTCACAAGAAGACATTCAGTTTATGGACTCTGTTAATGAAACAGTTAAAGTGGTTGATGGACACTACAGTATACGTCTTCCTTTAAGAAACAAGGCTGTCAAAATGCCTAACAACCGCAGTGTAGTTGTGCAGAGAACAGAAAACCTGAAAAGGAAACTTACCAAAAACAAGGAGTTTCACAGAGAATATCAAAGCTTCATGTCTGACCTGTTGATTAAAGGTTACGCAGTTCCAGTACCAAATGAAGAGACTGTGTCTGAAGATGAGAGAGTTTGGTACATACCTCATCATGGGGTGTACCACCCCCAAAATCGGAAGCTCCGTGTAGTTTTTGACTGTGCAGTAACATATCAAGGCAAGTCATTAAATGGAGAACTTTTGCAAGGTCCAGATTTAACAAACTCAGTTGTTGGAGTGTTGACACGATTCAGACATGACCACATTGCCTTAATGTCAGACATAGAGGCTATGTATCACCAAGTGAGAGTACCACCAGAGGACAGTGACCTTCTGCGTTTCCTATGGTGGCCGAATGGAGACTTGAACGAACCTCTGCAAGAATACAAGATGGTTGTGCACTTGTTTGGGGCGACTTCCTCCCCCAGCTGTGCCAACTTTGCACTGAGGAGGACAGCTGAAGATGCTAAAGACAAAATGACACCTGCTGCAGTTAAAGCAGTTCTGAACAATTTTTATGTAGATGATTGTCTACAGTCAGTATCAGATGAAACCCAAGCGTGTGCTATGGTCAAGGACTTAACAGCACTGTGTGAGAGTGGAGGATTCCATTTAACAAAGATGATGAGATTCAAACAACTGCTTCATAAGCTGAGCACACATCGTAAGTTTCTCATCTCACAAGCAAGTGACAGTTGGAGTCATGAGAAGAAAACTGAGATGGTTACAAGACAAATGCATAAGTTCAGATCAGGGATCTCTGCTCACTGTTCACTGTTGAAGATGTTGCAACGGGAGAAATCTGAAACCAGGAGATGTCGTCCTCATAGTTGATGACAGTGCACCAAGAAGCTCCTGGTTGATGGCAAAAGTTGAAAGGACAATATCTGATTCAAACGGACTTGTCAGACGTGTATTTGTGAAAACTAAAACGAGTCTTTTGGAAAGGCCAACAGATAAGTTATGTCTGTTGCTTGAAATGGATGACCAAGTGTAGATGTTCATATTTCATGTATGATATACTTGTGCTTGAAACGTGAGGTTTATGCTACATACTGCATTTGAGTAAATTTTGTATTCAAACTAAATGTGTATTTGAAATGTACTGTTTAGGAGATGAATATAAGTTCATGTTTAAATAAGTCAGTCATATAAATCCTGAGTTTTAAGTTACATGACGCTTTAATGTGTTAAGATGTAATTGTTATGCCTCAGCAGTAACAATTAGGGGCCGGAATGTAAGCGCCATTTACTAGTGCCAAGTTTATGTTTGTTGTTTTGATAATATTATTTGCTGAAGTTCAGTGAGAAATATATTTCAGTTAAATGTGAGAGAATATTATGACTATATATGGTGATTCCTTCCTGTATGTTTACCACTGTGAATTTGAGTTTAGTCCTGTGAGGCTTCCGTACACACGTGACTTAGGGACAGGAAGTTAACTTTTATTGTGAAATGACTTTTATTGTGAAAAGGTTCAGTTAAATAAATGAGTTACCGGCGGAGCAACACGGTTGTTTTACCGTTGCCGTTGGCGTTGCTACCGGGCCGACTCAACGCGTAAAACATTGTGATGTCGTCCTTGAAGTGTGGTTAATGACAGAAAGTAAGTTAAGACGAAGATAGAAGTATGAAGACTAAAGATAGCCACTACATTATCCTTATTCTTGTACTCCATGTCTTCTCACCTCTGTCCCTCCTCTGCAACCCTCTTTCTTTCCAGTGAGTCAATATAACGACCAACTGCAGCGTGACTGTTGTTCGGAATGCATGAGGCCTACCCTCCTCTCATACAGCTGTGAGAGGCGCGCCGAGTACATCCTTGATGGCGCAACCTGTGTCGCTGCCTTCGTGCACTGCTGCAAGGAGATGGAAACCCAGCGATCTGAGAAGAAGGAGGATAGCCTCCTACTGGCTCGCAGTAAGAGATGGGGACAAGGGATGGGTGGTTACTATTCATGGTCATACTTACGAAACAATGAAAATGATAACCTTTTTAATGACACTTTAGGTGAGCAGGATGACAACAGGTACATGGACAGCAATGAAATTGTTTCTCGCACCAAGTTCCCTGAAAGTTGGCTGTGGTTAGATGTCCATCTGCCTGCTTGCCCTCGACAAACACCTAACTGGTGAGTAAACTGAAATATACACAGAAAAAATACACTGATAACTTCACACCGACACCACTAGGATTCAAAGGTACCTCTCAAAGTGTTGACACTTTTCTTTGTTTCAGTGACACCACATCATTGACGAAAAATGTTCCTTTGCAAGACTCGATCACAACCTGGCAGATCACTGGCATTAGTCTGTCAAAAACTCACGGTGAGGATTCAGTGACTAAAATCTGTCATGTGTTTTAGTTGTGCCTCTAACCTTAAACCTCTATCATCCCTTTACACCTTTTTCTCTCTACCTTTCTATGTTTCATCACTTCTTTTTTAATCCCTCTCATCTTAAAGGAATCTGTGTTGGCGCTCCGTTAGAAGTGATTGTCCGAAAGGAATTCTTCGTTGATCTCAGGCTGCCGTACTCTGCTGTACGTGGAGAGCAGCTAGAAGTTAAGGCAATCCTCCACAACTACAGCCCCGATGATATCACCGTAAGTCTGGGTTGCCCTGCTCTGGTGTTTTATGCCACAGACAATGAGGCCATGATATTTTTCTCAAAGAGTTTGCAAACAAAAGAGCAAAAGCAACAGTAAATATTGGACTGACTTACGTGTGGCAAAAAAAGGGCATGAATTCTTTTCCATGGTGGTCAGTCTCAGAACTGGGGGAAACCTTACTGCAATATTTACAGTGTACCTTCAAGATCAAATTGATCCTATTGGAAACAATGTAAAGCATAACATTTCTTCAAATTAGGGAAGCATCTTTGATCAACTACACATACTTCAATATCTTTTTCCATCTTTGTCCTGTTCTCAAGGTGCGTGTGGATCTGATTGAGAAGGAGCACATGTGCAGCGCAGCTTCTAAGCATGGGAAGCATCGTCAGGATGTCAAAATTGGGCCCCAAACTACACGATCTGTACCCTTCATCATTATTCCCATGAAAGATGGACTATACAGCATTGAGGTCAAAGCAGCTGTTAAAGATTCATTGCTCCATGACGGAATCATGAAGATGCTGCGGGTGGTGGTAAGAGAAACGGGAAACGAACAGCGATCTCCTGTGTTAAAGTCAGTATAGGGAAACAGACATCTTTTGAGGCGTAACTTTGATGCAAATGTATACTGTATCAGCTTTTCAACATAAACTGTAAATAAGAGAGACAGTTAACAAGCAAGCCGTATTGTATTTCGTTACACACCAGCAGATAACGATTACTCAAAAACAGTTGTTGATTTCTAACCTTTGTCCTAACTGTTGCTTTTCCAGCCTGAAGGTGTGCTGGTTAAATCTCCTCAGATTATAACTCTAGACCCCACTAAAAAAGGTGTCGGTGAGTTTACACATTAAACAGCTACATCATATAGTAATTTGCTAATATTACATTTTTATCACTTGATAATTGATCCCCCAACGTGCCCAATGTTTATCCTTTTAGATGGTAAACAAGAAGAAACTCTCAACAGTGGAATTCCTAGGAATGATTTGGTTCCAAACACACCTACGATCACACAGATCTCTGTGACAGGTGAGATGGGATGATATATTCGGGCACATTATGCGATATAGTGCCAGTTACAATGAACTCTGCATTGGTGTAAATTGTTATTGGTCTTATTGGGAAATGAATGACCACCTCTGTTTGTGTTTGTGCATGCAGGGAGAGAACAAGTTGCTTCACTGGTGGAGAACGCCGTTAGTGGGAACTCTATGGGTACTCTGATCTACCAGCCCTCAGGCAACGGAGAGTCGATCATGATCCACATGACCCTGCCTGTCATTGCAGCCACATATTTGGACAAAACCAACCAGTGGGAAGCTGTGGGCTTTCAGAAACGTAACGAAGCCCTCCAACACATCAAGTACGGTAGGCTCACAGATGTGTTTATTAGCACACATGTTAACTCAATAATTACAACGACAACTTTGCATAGTTAGACGTTACCCAACCGTGGCCACTGCCAGCACATCGACAAAACGTAAAAGTAATACACAACACATGCGCAGTGGGTAACACATGCGCAGTAGGTAACACATGCGCAGTAGGTAACTAAGCAATTAATAAACTCCCCTTTTTCTTTAAAGAAAAACAAACATTACTGTTATTTAAAACCTTCAACATATACACAGGTTTAAAGCTGCAACTTTAACGACAACAGTTTGAGGGTAGAAGTTTTTTTTGTTGTATAGTCCATTTAGCCTTTAAGTCGGCATACACCTTCACTGAGAGCCCTCAGTAGAACGAGTGCTGATGTCCCCTTCTTAGTCAAGCAGTCAGCAAGCTGCTCCTTGGTAGCTGACCACATGATCTGCTGGATAGTCCCTGAGTGGATGAGCTCCTTGACACTGCTAATTTTGAGTCGGAGTCTCTTTTCGGTGACTGATTTGGTGGACTTAACAGCATCAAGAAGAGAGTGATTATCTGTTACACACACAATGGGCAAATTGTTACGTGTGCAATCACCTGTGGTAACTTCTGAGTCGAGAGTAGCTAAGAAAACTGCACTGTCGATGCCATCTGCAAGTGCCAAAGTTTCTCCTGCTAAAGTACTTCGGACAACTCTCCTGATCCTCTTTGACTGCCAGCATATAGGTGAGAATCTTCCATTCTCTCCCATCAGCATGACCAGGTGTCCGCCTTGAGTGCCTCCGTCTGGAAGGTTTCCCATTGAGGAATCACTGAACACCACCAGTTTAAGGGAGCTGTCTTTTCCCAAGTGCTGAAACCTCAAGGTCACCTCTTCTGATTTCAGTTTTCTGATAAGTTTGTTTGCACAGTGCAGAGTCTGAACAGTAGCATTCTTTGTACTGGATTCCAAGATGGATATGTCACACATTATGTGCTAATCCATAAACACACTTCTTCAACTTCCATAGGGTTCCTGTGCTCTGAGCTTCTTGAGGAGGACGGATGTAGACATTACGGGTTAACTCTTTACCCTGTAAAAAGGCTGCTTTAATGTCCATGGAGTTCAGCTGTCATTTCTTTTGACATATTACAGCCATGATCATTTTCAGAGACTCTGAGGCGCATGTAGGTGAGTCTTTTGGGAGCTCCTGAGTGTTCATTTCTTCAAAGCCCCTTGCAACTAATCTAGCTTTAGGTACAACACCATCAGGTGTCTCCTTGAGTGTGCACACCCACCTCGTAGAGATACATTTCTGGCCTTCATCTGTCACCTCCTCAAACACTTCATTCTTTGTCCAGTTGCTGAGTTCAGCGTGTTTGGCAGACATGAAGGCATCATCATTCACAATAAGTATGTCATCTTCATGGCAGTCAGCACATAACTGAGCATGCTCAGATGGAAGCACCTGAAGATCTTCTACTTGTCCTAGGTCAACTGACCCTGTTGTGCCAGAAATTTCTTCAGGCTCAGTGTACTGCAAGTTGTACTAGTTTTTGTATGTTCCAGTGGCTTTTCCTGCGCGGCTGAGGATTTTTGCAGTGTGTGCTTGGCCACTTCCATTACCTGTTATGTTCTGGTTTCAACAATAGCTTGAACTCAAATGCAGACACAGACTCAATTCTTTTAAAGGTGAACAAAGATAATTTATTTACACAATATTAAATGTTCAATGAACAGGGCTGGAGATCCTGGAGGTCCGAAACGTGACAGTAACACAGTCAATACTTAATTCACGGAACGGGGGGCACGAGGAGGGGGTGTCCAGGAATCCTTCCGGAGGAACAGATGAATCCACAACAAGCTCCGAGCGGTGGAATGGCGTCAGAGAGTGAATAGGCAGGATTTAACTAAAGCAGGGTTCCAGGTTGAGGAGGAGCAGAGTGTAGGAGTGAGCAGGCATGTTGGAAGCAGCCACAACTGGCAGGTGAACAGACCTGAGCACAGAGCAAAAACGAGATAAGTCCAAACAATCCAAAAAAACAAGAGCAACAGCAAAGTCAAGAGCAAATACTAGGGAGCCTGAATTAGTTTAGTACCACTGAGGGCGACGGAACGATCTGGCGATGACTGGCAGGAAAACCGGGGTAGATATACTGCAGGTGTGTGTGATGATTGGATAATTACTGTCAGCTGCTCCAGCAGTGCCTGCCCAGGAGAAGGACGAGGAGGAGGAAGGCCACACCTCCTAACACACTGACAGACTAGACAAACCAGAGAAAAACACACAGGAGACAAAAGGGTAGGGAAACAGAGGAAACAAAAGGAAACACTAGACTGCCAAAGTGATATCATGACACTACCTGCATATGTAACTAACTGTCCAATTTTCAGCCTAATTCCTTCACAAGTCGAGATTGAGTGTGTCTGAGGCGTCAGATTGACCATGATTAACCTCTTCAGGCTGTATTGGTGTGTGAGGGAGCTCACTGTTATCCTCAGCATCAAGAGATTCATTTGTAGGCATCTCTTCTTCACTTTCATTTTCAGTGTCATAGTTATTACCATTTGGCCCAGATTCTGTTGAGGCGATACGATTTTCAGTCACTTCCAGCTGATTGTCCATTTCTCCCGGCCCTGCTTGTGAGCCATCTATCTTTCGAAGCCTGGAGTGATGTACGCGAACATAGGTGCCTCCATGCCTCACAAATATCACAACACCATCTTGGCCGATGACCACACCTGGACCTTTCCATTCTGTACAATCCATCCGTTTGTAGTAGACTTTGTCGCCTGTCTCGTATCGGTCATCAATGGGCCGCAGTTGTTTCCGAAGTGCTCTTCGGATCCTCTCAGAGCATTCAGCTTCTGTAAATGCTCTTCTTGCAGAATGTAATGCTGCGTTGTGCTGGGCTAGCCAGGTATTCATGTTAGTACCCTCTAGAGCTGGTGGCTTATCAGTGAGAACTGAAGGCAGATTTGGGTTCTGTCCGAACACCAGCTGGTAAGGACTATAGCCGTGCACATTGTGCATAGAGTTTTTTGCCATTAATGCCCAGTCTAGGGCTGTCTTCCAGTCACATCCATTGTCTCTTTTCACTTTCAACAGGATTTCAGTGAGGGTTTGATTATGCTTTTCCAAAAGCCCATTGCTCCATGGGCTATAAGCTGCAGTTGTCTTCACTTCAATGTTGAAGCTTTCAGCCATGTTTCTCATTTCTTTGTTGTTGAATTCCCCCCCATTGTCACTGAACTGTCTGCGTGGAGGACCATGAACACTTATCAAGCAATGAATAAAGTGTTTCACAATCTCCCTGGGTTTCTTAGTGGTGACAATGCTCCCTGCACTGAAGCGTGTGAAGTGGTCAATGGTGTGCAGGTACCACACTCCTGTCTCTAGCTCATGTAAGTCCACAGCTACAGTTTCATTGTAGGTTGAGGCCATAGGCAAGCCTACTGCCGGCTTTTACTTTGGTTTCCTATATCTGATGCATGTCTCACATTTGTTTACAATGTCCTGGAGAATTGTGATGCATTCATCATCATCATTACCTGAACAGGCCAGTAGTTTTTTCAGTCTGTCGGCTGAAGCATGTCCAAACTGTTTGTGTAGTTTCAACAGAACTTTCTGTTTTTCCTTTGTTGTCATGTTTTCTGTCACAGTGAGAATGTCATCCTCAGTTTGGATCTCGTTTTCATCTGTGTTACTCTCATCTCTTATGTTCACACAATAATGTCCTGAAGATGTCAGGTCAAGTTTCACTGGTTGCTTAAACATAGTGGCTTTGTCATTTTCAATGTCCAAAACAGCACCTGCTCTTTTCAGTGAAGTTTCGCTTAAAAGCAATGGGATATCTACTGGGACAACTTCTGTTTCAATTTTACATTTAGTCTGTCCTATCATAGCTGGAATTTTGACTTTTTTTGTAGAATGAACAATTCTCCCATCACCAAACTTGAATGATCTTACACTCTTTGTGTCCTTCATTTTCAATAACTCACTCTTTGTTAGTCCACTGACGTAATCATCAAGCCATTTTTCTCCACACACAGTTCTGGTGCAAGCTGTGTCAATAACAGCTGATCCTAAGGCTTCCACCATGAAGATCTCTGTGTCAGACAATGATTCTTTTGACAACAAAGTAATGTTGCATTCTTCAACATCTGTCAGTCTCTCATCCTCAGTCAATTTTGCATGTTAATTTTTGTGTGGACAGTCCTTTGCCCAGTGATATGTGCTTTGGCAAACTGCACATCTTGATCTTTTTCCATATCTGTCGAGTGGATTTGTGCCCTGAACAGCCGCAGGAAAGGGTGAAGCTGGCTTGCTTTCACGCCTGCCGGTGAAGCGTGTGTAGTAGGCAGAGTCAGCAGAATCAGCAGCATCCCCTCTCACACGCAGCTCACGAGCACCCTCTAGTGGCGTATTATCACCAAAGATCCTCTTCAAGGCTGACTTCATGTTAACAAATGAGAGGCTTGAACAGGCCGTAAGCGCCAACTGTTTGTCTTTAACATTAAGTCCAGCAGTATCTAGTAGCTTGAAAGCCAACACAGCATCTGGAAGCTCCATTTTAAACTCAGTTATTCTGTTGTATCGCCGTTCAAATTTGACAATGTAATCAATCATAGAGACGCCATTTTCTCTCGTGACGCGGTTGTAGGGACCTCACGAGACAAAGAGCCTTGGCCTACATGGGAAACCAGAGACCTGATCACAGCAGGGGACCTAACGGCCCAGCTTTTAAAATGTCGCATCTACATGTGAAATTTCATTTTGAACCCAAACAAGGACCCCCATTGGATGAGGCTAACAGGAAATGTGGGGTCTTTCCGGTGAAACGCCCACTATTCTCACAGGAGATACAGGCACGCTCACCTGAATCTCGCCCCTTTCCACTGCGACTCACGTTGCTACAGGAGGTACCCAACGCTGCGGCGTTCACCTTAAGACTCGAGCCACAATTTCCTGACCTCGCTGGACGAGTTAAGATAATGTTGTGTCCATCAGACTTTGATCCACATCCCTGCAGAAGGAAGACTACAGCCCGGCTTCACCAAGGAAGCCGAGGACAACCGTTCTTCATCAAAGGAAACGAGCGCACAGCCTTTTCCTTCATTTCTGGCTGCTTTCCCCTCCGCTGCCACACGGAGGTCCAGCCCGCCGTTCATCAGACGTCCAGACCACCATACCTATAGAAGGAAGACCCGGATCCGCGTCCTTCACCAAGGAAGAGACGATCGCCCCGCCGTCTTCACATCAGCTGCTTCCATCCGCTGCCACACGGAGAGCCAGCCCTGCCGTTCTTCCCCCGCTGACGAGCATCATAACGGCCCGTTATTGTCCGAGCCAGCGCGACGCCGCCGGACCAACTAACGACGATCTACTCCACTACCGCTCCGAAGAAGCGATTCAAGTAAGAGGCTTGTGTCTGGGCAGAGACTAGTGAGATTGTATATTCCAATAAGTTAATAACTATTGTTGATTTATACTGAACGTACGGACCGCCGAGTCCGTCTGTTGGTTTTGTTTATTTAACTTGCTTTGCTCTGCTTTGCTTGTTTATGTTGCTTTGTTTACTGTTGCTGACTGTCTGATTACTGTGTGCTCCTTGTGTTAGCTCCTGCCAAACGTGAAGATCTGTAGCTGTAGTTTATTATTAACAGACCAGTGCACGGCTGACTAACGAGCATCTGAGTAATAATAACCCAGCTAGTACATCTCTCGCGCGGCAGTTAGGATTCCTGCTGCTGCGGTGTTTACTGTTTTGACTGTGATACTGTTTTCAGGCGCTCCCCGCCTTTCTTTCCTCCACTTCTACCACACACAAACAAACACTTTGCCGACACGCGGGATCCCCGTCCCGTTCGTACGCAGTCGGTGATTTCCGTGGCGCTTCCGCCACCAGAGCACCTCCTCCCTCGTGACGTAACCGCTTACGTGGTGACGCCGCCTCGGGGTTTCCCTTGCTCCTCCCACACACGCACACACGTAGATACGCCTCCTCACGTTCCCACCTTACTGATCACGCGGGACTTTCACATCCCGTTTGGGCGTGATCTGTAACGTTCGAGCAACTCCTCCCTCACGTGACGTAACCGCTTACGTGGTGACGTCCACTGAGGGCGTCCTTTGCTCCTCCCACACCACACACACACACATAGACACGCCTCCGCGCATAGGCTCACACCTATTACCTTACAGGACACGTGGGGATTCACACCCCCGTTTGTGCGTGATCTGTAACGTTCGAGCAAACCCCCCCCCCCTTTTACGTGACGTAACCGCTTACGTGGTGACGTCCACTGAGGGCGTCCTTTGCTCCTCCCACACCACACACACACATATAGACACTCCTCTTTCACACCTCAACACATACACATTTGCATTCACACACACATCTCTCTCTCTCCCGCACACACATTTTCTTTTGCTTTTGTGTTTTGTTTAATTCTAGTTTAGTGCTTAGAGCTGCATTGTAGGACATCCATTTGTTTATTAAAAGTGTTGTTAATTAGTAATTACTGCTGTGATAAATATTGATTTAGATTAATGTTGTTAGAGTGTTTATTGTTGATTAAGATCACTGTATGTAAATAAATGGTCTTATTTTAAATAGCAATTGTCTGTGTTTATTGTGCATTCATATTGTAATAACGGCTGGTTATGAGAGTTAGTGCTCGGATTCACCCTTCGCTATTCACCTCCTAAGTGTAAAGTAGTGTTAAAATACTGGCCTTTGGAGGGAATATATCCCCTTATGAGACTGGATTAACGTTTGGTTATTGGTCCCTGATTCCAGGGTGGTGCCCCGTTCATTATTAATGTTGATTAATAATTCTTATTAATAATAATAATTCTATGAATATTATTTATTAAATTAGCTAATAACCAAACCTGTTCCATTTGTAAATCCCTTACACGGTCAAACACTGTGTAGGAGTCGTACTGGCGATCTTTTTCCTCTTTCAAAAACACGAAATCCAGTTTCGTGAGAAGTGTATTCATTCCGTCATCTTTGTTTAAATCCACTGCGGCGATTTCCAGCGCACTGTCCCTCGCTCTTCCCGTTAGCGACAAGGCAACTGCCAAAGCCTGCTTCTTCTTCTCCAGGTCGGTAACGAGCCTCCAGATTTCTACCTCATTTTTCCAACTGTCGTAGGACTTCTTCTCGTCAAACGCCGGCGGAACTTTGTAATTGCCAGTGGACATCCTCTGCTACCAATGTTAACTCAAAAATTACAACGACAACTTTGCATAGTTAGACTTTACTCAACCGTGGCCACTGCCAGCACATCGACAAAACGTAAAAGTAATACACAACACATGCGCAGTGGGTAACTAAGCACTTAACACACATACCAGAAATGTCATTGATGCCCCTCTGTGTGGGATTTTAAAGTTCCTGACGTGGCAGAAGTGGTATAAAAAAAAGAAAAACAGCACGGTAGACAGCAATGCCTGCGATGCTACCCCTTCCCCACAGATCCAGGCTAGGGACACTGACAATTAATGGTCTGACTGCAACACAGACTCATAGACTTTAGAAGTTTTCACCAGGATTGTCTTATACAAACAAAAACGTATGCCGCCAGAGTCATTTGAAAAATGCTATAATCACAGGAAAAAAATGTAAGAGGACTCCTCAAACTGGTTTTGTGTTTTTGTTTGTGTCCAGGTTACCAGAGGGAGCTTGCTTACCGAAAAAGTGATGGGTCTTATGCTGTGTGGGCCCATCACCAAAGTAGCACCTGGTGAGGCATTCAAACATCTTTGAACTCATAGTGGTTTCCACATCCTCCTTTAACTTAACTTGACTGTGATGACAATATTGTGTATTTCATGGGCATATAAATGAAACTAAACTTCTCCTCTCCTCTCCTGTCTAAGGCTGACAGCCTATGTTGCCAAGGTGTTTGCCATGGCCAAGAGTCTGGTGGCAGTGCAAAGCAAAGACATCTGTGACGCTGTTAAGTTTCTGATTCTCAACACGCAGCAACCTGACGGCTTGTTTAGAGAAGTTGGAGTGGTGTCTAGCGGACAGATGATTGTGCGTGCACTGATTTCATTAACATCAATATTTCATCTTAGTGCTGCAAAAATAGCGAGATGAAAACAATTACATATCATTGACTATAATCTATAATCTCTGTCTGTGCATGTGTAGGGTGATGTGCGCGGCGGAGATTCAGATGCCTCCATGACGGCCTTCTGCCTCATTGCCATGCAGGAGTCACGTACACTATGTACTGCAACTATTAATGTGAGTAACTCATCTGCATACCATGTTTTCTTTTTTTCCCCCCTCACTGCATTTTTTTCTTCATTTACTGACTCCACACTAGTGATGGGCGAAATTGCAAAGTATCATTCTTAACTAGGGTTGTCAATCAATTGAAATATTTAATGCAATTAATCGCATGATTGTCCATAGTTAATCGCGATTAATCACAAATTCATCGCACATTTTTTTAGCAGTTCAAAATGCACCTTAAAGGGACATTTGTCAAGTATTTAATACTCTTATCAACATGGGAGTGGGAAAATATGCTTCTTTATGCAAATGTATGTAAATATTTATTATTGGAAAACATTTAACAACACAAAACAATAACAGATCTTGTCCAGAAACCCTCACAGGTACTGCATTTAGCATAAAAAATATGCTCAAATCATAACATGGCAAACTGCAGCCCAACAGGCAACAACAGCTGTCAGTGTGTCAGTGTGCTGACTTGACTATGACTTGACCCAAACTGCATGTGATTATCATAAAGTGGGCATGTCTGTAAAGGGGAGACTCGTGGGTACTCAGAGAACCCATTTTCATTCACATATCTTGAGGTCAGAGGTCAAAAGACCCCTTTGAAAATAGTTATGCCAGTTTTTCCTCGACAAAATTATTATTATATGTTATTTAGCCTCCTTCGCGATAAGCTAGTGTGACATGGTTGGATTCCTGAGGTTTTCTAGTTTCATTTGATGCCAGTATCTTCACTCTAGCTTCAAACTGAGCCCTCTACAACCTACAAATCAGAAGTTGCATTAAACAAATTAGTGGCGTTAAAACAAATTTGCGTGAACGCGTTATCGCATTAACTTTGACAGCCCTCTTAACACAATCCCATGCTGCTTCAGCAGGTGGACAGACCTGTCGTGTCTAGTTACAGTTGCTAAACTAAAATTGGGAAATCACTGTTCAAGGAGAGGGTTTAGTGAATGGTCAATTGTGCTAAAATGATTCTTTCCAAGAATTTGACACGTTCAAATTCAAAACGACATTTGATGCCAACCCTTAGTCTTGTATTTGTATGGAAGCATTAAATCCACACCCCAATAGTAACTGTAACTGATGGCGGCTCAGTCTAGCTCACAAGACACAGAAGAAGGTAAGAGAGGGGCGATCCGGTCTATTGTCCCAGGATCAAATGTTTCCTGAACAGAATGGGATATTAAAAATAGATGGATCACTGTTATCTGGCTCTTCTCCCATTTCTCCTAACTTTCTTCTCCTTCTGTCCAGAGTCTGCCAGGCAGTATCGACAAAGCAGTAGCCTATCTGGAAAGACGTCTGCCCAGTCTCACCAACCCATATGCTGTTGCCATGACGTCATATGCCCTGGCCAATGAAAACAAACTGAACCGCGAGATCCTCTACAAGTTTGCCTCCCCAGGTATTTCTGTAACATTAAATATTCCAAGATGATGTCTTGGGGAATTGTTAGTAAACTGATCTTGTTCCAGGTAGAGCATACAGTAGTAATACATAAATATATTTGTGTGTCTTCCTCAGCGTTGTCCCACTGGCCGACACCTAAGGGGCATGTTTACACACTGGAGGCCACAGCTTACGCTCTCCTCGCTCTGGTCAAGGCCAAGGTGAGCATCTGCCACATGTGTGCGTTTCACCAGGATGTCCTGCTACAGAAAACATACAACTGAGTCCTCATCCATGCTGCCTCACTAACAGGGTAGAGGGTTTGGAAACAAAGTCAATGAAGCAATGAAATGTTGCTTACAGTAGCTTTTACACTTTTTAAATAACCATATTTGGCAAACATTATTGACCTTTTACACTACTGCTACCACTTCACAAAGCACTTCATGATTATCTCGATGGGTATTTGAAGGCATTCTTTTCTGTCTCACTTGCAATGACTTAGTTATGACATAGTTATAAAAACAAGGGACTGACTTGAACATCCTGCAAGGCATAATCACACAATAATAACACACATTTGACAAAAACAGATTATTTGTGATTGATTGCTTTTATCAGGAAAGTTTCAAGTAGCTGCTGTTTGATGGTGCCATAATAGGGAAAAAATGATTTAGAAACTCTATGGTAGGTTTTGGTAACTTACAGGTTACAATCTAAAATGTAACTGTACCAGAATCAGGAGTTCTCTCTATTTTCACTGAAGCTTTTTTATAAATGCAAATGCACAGTTAACCACGGACAATTTCAACCATTTACTTGCCTTCTGTTAATAAAGGCCTATGAAGACGCCAGACCTATTGTGAGATGGTTCAACCAACAGCAGAAGGTGGGCGGAGGCTATGGATCAACTCAGGTAACACAGACCCTTCTCTCCATCTTATGTTTACTTATAACCTGTTTACTGTATGTCTAAGTCTTGTTTTCTCCCCCTCACTCGTTTTCTCTCTAGGCTACCATAATGGTGTACCAGGCTATAGCAGAGTACTGGTCCAGCGCTAGAGAACCAGAGTATGATCTGAATGTGGACATCTTGTTGCCGGGCAGGTTAAGGCCTGACAAGTACAACTTCAACATCAACAACCACTACGCCACCAGAACATCTGAAGTGAGCGCACACACAAACAGACTCCCAGTGGTTCATTAACATCATCAGTCCTGTTGTTTTCTGTATGTTTCTACTGCTGATCCCTGACTGTGTGTGTGTGTTTGTGTGCGTATTTAAATTCCCACAGTTCAATGATATAAACCAGAACGTGAAAGTAAACGCCACGGGTTCAGGAGAAGCAACGGTGACAGTAAGTACAATATATTTTTATATTCTTCTATATATTTATCATCTGTTGATTACTGATGTGTGCTTTTTGAATCTCAGATACAACCAAATACATTTGTATACTAGACAGATGTCTATTAGTTTATAACATATTAAGATGCACTTTTGTCTATGTGACAGATGGTGTCGCTGTATTACACTATGCCTAAAGAAAAGGAGAGTGACTGTCAGAAGTTTAACATGTCAGTGCAGCTCCTCCCAGGTAATTTGGTGCCCTCCTCCTCTTCCTGTTTATTTGTCTTAATTTGTCTGTCATTTTATCCGTTTGTTTCTGCCAAGTACCTTATGAGAAAAGACTCAACTAAATACTCAATTACTCAATACAATGTTTTGCTCCTGCAGAAAAAATTGAAGAGGATGAGAAGATATACAAGCTGAGAATAGAGGTTTTGTAAGTACAATCAAGAAGTCATCCTGACGAGTGTTACAGTAACATGGCTTTATACACAACATGTTCTAACCAGATATGGCCCCTACAACACTTCACTTCTTAAACTCTCTGTTTCCTCATCATTTTAAATTGTCCTGCCTTCTGTGTGTGATTTCCTCGAATCTCAGCTCATTTGAGCTGCTCATTCCCAATCATTTAACCCTCTGAGACCCACAATAGACCCATTTGTGTCTATTTTAGGGGGCTACAGGGGGTCTTTAGGGGGAGATAGCAGGTCAACAGTAGATGTCACACAGAAGTGGTGTACATCATCTGAAAGCTGGGAACCTGAAGATTAATTTGAGATGCAGTTTATTGTGTGTCAAGTTGTTCAAGTCATAAACCAGAAATATGATTTAATTAATTTATTGATTATTCAAAATAAATTGTGAAAGTGTATGAGGGTTTAGAACATTATGATGGGCATCCCCACGCTCTGTTATGTCTCATAAGTTGTTGCAGCAATTGTTGGGTTGATACCATTTGTTACACAGATTTGGTGCTAAATTTAACCATTTTTTTACTACTCGAGAATTGATAAAGATGATCAATAATCCCTCCAAAATACCACATTAAGACACCGAGACCTCGAGGAATACCATACCACATTTGGTATGAAAAACTCTTGACATTTTAGATTTCTGTATGAATTGTATTTTTCTACGATTGGATGGCGAGAACTTCTGTTCTAGAAACTGCTCAGACGCCCCCTTATTGTCAATCTAGCTAAGAAAGCCATCCATCCTCTGAATGCTGTAGGTCTGTAGTTTGTGGTTGTAATGTTTCATGAGGCTGTGATTATCCTAGAGGTCACCACAGGTCATTGTGTACAGTGAGGTCAAGTTTCAAAAGATGGTCTCATTACAATGAAATGGCTACTATGGGGACTAACATCATCACACATGAATACAGTTGGATCATTGGATCCAAAAGAGATCCACATATGATATCTTTACCTTCACTCTAGCTCTAAAACTCAACCTGCTAGAGTCTCTGAAAGACAGGAAAGTCGGTTGGGATCGCCCGCGAGGGTTAAATTGTATTTGAAACATCATTCTTTCTCTTAATCTTCTTTATGCTGTTATTTAATTATTCTTCTGTCCGTTCTGTGTACAGGTATAAGGACAGGGAGCACGATGCATCAATGTCAGTCTTGGATATTGGCTTGCTAACTGGCTTCACGGTTAACACAAAGGACCTGGACTTAGTAAGAACTTACAGATCCACTTACATACAGTTCACAAGTCAGTGTTTATGGTTCAGAGAAACAAAATGTTTTTGATGGTTTAGAAAGTTGTCTGACTGTGTGTGTTTGTGTGTAGTTGTCCAAAGGACGTGCTCGCACTATTGCAAAATATGAGATGAACACAGTCCTGTCAGAAAGAGGCTCGCTCATCATCTACCTGGACAAGGTAAGATATCATTGTTTCCTACCTCTATACTTTTCTCTCTGCCTTGTTCTTTGTGTATTTATCTCCATCTCACCTTTGTCCACAGGTTTCTCACACACGACCAGAGGAGATCACTTTTAGGGTCCATCAGAAGATGGAAGTGGGCGTCTTACAACCAGCTGCTGTGTCTGTCTATGAATACTATGAACGTGAGTCTCAGACACACTTAGGAACATATGATGCCTCCATGTACTTTGCTGACAGTGGATGTCCGAGTAGATAACACCATGGATAAGCAGGCATTATTACATTTTCAACGTATTTAATGTGCATTTTCTGATCACACATACCACAAATCTTTCTCTCCCATCGCAGAAACACATTGTGTGAAGTTCTACCATCCAGAGAGGAGAGCTGGACAGCTACGGCGGCTCTGTAGAGGGGATGAATGCACATGTGCTGAAGGTAAACAGGATGATGTCAAACTTGTTAAGTGCTTGGTTACCTACTGCGCATGTGTTAAGGGTATTACTTTAGGATTTGTCGATGTGCTGGCTTTGGCCGCTGTTGTTGATGTCGAGCTCAAGTTTGAGTAAAGTCTAACTATGCAAAGTTGTCGTTGGAGTTATTGATCTAACATTGGTAGCAGAGGATGTCCGCTGGCAATTACAAAGTTCCACCGGCGTTTGACGAGAAGAAGTCCTACGACAGTTGGAAAAATGAGATCGAAATCTGCAGGCTCGTTACCGACCTTGAGAAGAAGAAGCAGGCTTTGACAGTTGCCTTGTCGCTAACGGGAAGAGCGAGGGACAGTGCGCTGGAAATCGCCGCAGTGGATTTAAACAAAGATGACGGAATGACTACACTTCTCACGAAACTGGATTCTGTGTTTTTGAAAGTGGAAAAAGATCACCAGTACGATGCCTACACAGTGTTTGACCGCGCCATGAGAGAAAATGGCGTCTCTATGGTTGATTACATTGTCGAATTTGAACGGCGATACAACAGAATAACTAAGTTTAAAATGGAGCTTCCAGATGCTGTGTTGGCTTTCAAGCTACTAGATACTGCTGGACTTAATGTTAAAGACAAACAGTTGGCGCTTACGGCCTGTTCAAGCCTCATTTGTTAACATGAAGTCAGCCTTGAAGAGGATCTTTGGTGATAATACGCCACTAGAGGGTGCTCGTGAGCTGCGTGTGAGAGGGGATGCTGCTGATTCTGCTGACTCTGCCTACTACACACGCTTCACCGGCAGGCGTGAAAGCAAGCCAGCTTCACACTTTCCTGCGGCTGTTCAGAGCACAAATCCACTCGACAGATATGGAAAAAGATCAAGATGTGCAGTTTGCCAAAGCACATATCACTGGGCAAAGGACTGTCCACACAAAAATGAACATGCAAAATTGACTGAGGATGAGAGACTGACAGATGTTGAAGAATGCAACATTACTTTGTTGTCAAAAGAATCATTGTCTGACACAGAGATCTTCATGGGGGAATCCTTAGGATCGGCTGTTATTGACACAGCTTGCACCAGAACTGTGTGTGGAGAAAAATGGCTTGATGATTACGTCAGTGGACTAACAAAGACTGAGTTATTGAAAATGAAGGACACAAAGAGTGTAAGATCATTCAAGTTTGGTGATGGGAGAATTGTTCATTCTACAAAAAAAGTCAAAATTCCAGCTATGATAGGACAGACTAAATGTAAAATTGAAACAGAAGTTGTCCCAGTAGATATCCCATTGCTTTTAAGCAAAAATTCACTGAAAAGAGCAGGTGCTGTTTTGGACATTGAAAATGACAAAGCCACTATGTTTAAGCAACCAGTGAAACTTGAACTGACATCTTCAGGACATTATTGTGTTAACATAAGAGATGAGAGTAACACAGATGAAAACGAGATCCAAACTGAGGATGACATTCTCACTGTGACAGAAAACATGACAACAAAGGAAAAACAGAAAGTTCTGTTGAAACTACACAAACAGTTTGGACATGCTTCAGCCGACAGACTGAAAAAACTACTGGCCTGTTCAGGTAATGATGATGATGAATGCACCACAATTCTCCAGGAAATTGTAAACAAATGTGAAACATGCATCAGATATAGGAAACCAAAGCAAAAGCCGGCAGTAGGTTTGCCTGTGGCCTCAACCTACAATGAAACTGTAGCTGTGGACTTACATGAGCTAGAGACAGGAGTGTGGTACCTGCACGCTATTGACCACTTCACACGCTTCAGTGCAGGGAGCATTGTCACCACTAAGAAACCCAGGGAGATTGTGAAACACTTTATTCATTGCTGGATAAGTGTTCATGGTCCTCCACGCAGACAGTTCAGTGACAATGGGGGGGAATTCAACAACGAAGAAATGAGAAACATGGCTGAAAGCTTCAACACTGAAGTGAAGACAACTGCAGCTTATAGCCCATGGAGCAATGGGCTTTTGGAAAGGCATAATCAAACCCTCACTGAAATCCTGTTGAAAGTGAAAAGAGACAATGGATGTGACTGGAAGACAGCCCTAGACTGGGCATTAATGGCAAAAAACTCTATGCACAATGTGCACGGCTATAGTCCTTACCAGCTGGTGTTCGGACAGAACCCAAATCTGCCTTCAATTCTCACTGATAAGCCACCAGCTCTAGAGGGTACTAACATGAATACCTGGCTAGCCCAGCACAACGCAGCATTACATGCTGCAAGAAGAGCATTTACAGAAGCTGAATGCTCTGAGAGGATCCGAAGAGCACTTCGTAAACAACTGCGGCCCATTGATGACCGATACGAGACAGGCGACAAAGTGTACTACAAATGGATGGATTGTACAGAATGGAAAGGTCCAGGTGTGGTCATCGGCCAAGATGGTGTGGGGATATTTGTGAGGCATGGAGGCACCTATGTTTGCGTACATCACTCCAGGCTTCGAAAGATAGATGGCTCACAAGCAGGGCCGGGAGAAATGGACAATCAGCTCGAAGTGACTGAAAATCATATCGCCTCAACAGAATCTGGGCCAAATGAGAATAACTATGACACTGAAAATGAAAGTGAAGAAGAGATGCCTACAAATGAATCTCTTGATGCTGAGGATAACAGTGAGCTCCCTCACACACCAATACAGCCTGAAGGGGGTAATCATGGTCAATCTGACGCCTCACAGACACACTCAATCTCGACTTGTGAAGGAATTAGGCTGAAAATTGGACAGTTAGTTACATACGTAGATAGTGGAAGTGGCCAAGCACACACTGCAAAAATCCTCAGCCGCGCAGGAAAAGCCACTGGAATATACAAAAACTGGTACAATTTGCAGTACACTGAGCCTGAAGAAATTTCTGGCACAACAGGGTCAGTTGACCTAGGACAAGTAGAAGATCTTCAGGTGCTTCCATCTGAGCATGCTCAGTTATGCGCTGACTGCCATGAAGATGACATACTTATTGTGAATGATGATGCCTTCATGTCTGCCAAACACGCTGAACTCAGCAACTCAAAGAATGAAGTGTTTGAGGAGGTGACAGACGAAGGCCAGAAATGTATCTCTACGAGGTGGGTGTGCACACTCAAGGAGACACCTGATGGTGTTGTACCTAAAGCTAGATTAGTTACAAGGGGCTTTGAAGAAATGAACACTCAGGAGCTCCCAAAAGACTCACCTACATGCGCCTCAGAGTCTCTGAAAATGATCATGGCTGTAATATGTCAAAAGAAATGGCAGCTGAACTCCATGGACATTAAAGCAGCCTTTTTACAGGGTAAAGAGTTAACCCGTAATGTCTACATCCGTCCTCCTCAAGAAGCTAAGAGCACAGGAACTCTATGGAAGTTGAAGAAGTGTGTTTATGGATTAGCAGATGCTTCTTTGTATTGGTACAACAGAGTGAAAGACACCATGCAGCAGTTGGGAGCTACTGTGTCACGAGTTGATCCAGCAGTGTTCTACTGGCTGGATGACTCCTGCAATGCGATGGGAGTTCTTGCCTGTCATGTCGATGATTTCATCTGGGGTGGTTCAGAAACGTTCTCCACAGCAGTCATCCCTCACTTGAAAGCTGCTTTCCAAGTTGGACGTGAAGAACACAATAGCTTCAGCTACATTGGAATGGAGGTTCACTCATTGGAGGATGAGATACAGGTGCAACAAAGTATGTACATAAAGAATCTGCAACCCATTCCTGTGGACCCCACCAGAGCCACACAGCGAGAGGCTCCTCTAACAGACAATGAAACTGACATGCTAAAGTCAAAGATTGGACAAATATTGTGGGTAGCAAGACAGAGTAGACCCGACATAATGTGTGACATATCCATCTTGGCATCCAGTACAAAGAATGCTACTGTTCAGACTCTGCACTGTGCAAACAAACTTATCAGAAAACTGAAATCAGAAGAGGTGACCTTGAGGTTTCAGCACTTGGGAAAAGACAGCTCCCTTAAACTGGTGGTGTTCAGTGATTCCTCAATGGGAAACCTTCCAGACGGAGGCACTCAAGGCGGACACCTGGTCATGCTGATGGGAGAGAATGGAAGATTCTCACCTATATGCTGGCAGTCAAATAGGGTCAGGAGAGTTGTCCGAAGTACTTTAGCAGGAGAAACTTTGGCACTTGCAGATGGCATCGACAGTGCAGTTTTCTTAGCTACTCTCTACTCAGAAGTTACCACAGATGATGGCACACATAACAATTTGCCCATTGTGTGTGTAACAGATAATCACTCTCTTCTTGATGCTGTTAAGTCCACCAAATCAGTCACCGAAAAGAGACTCCGACTCAAAATTAGCAGTGTCAAGGAGCTCATCCACTCAGGGACTATCCAGCAGATCATGTGGTCAGCTACCAAGGAGCAGCTTGCTGACTGCTTGACTAAGAAGGGGACATCAGCACTTGTTCTACTGAGGGCTCTCAGTGAAGGTGTATGCCGACTTAAAGGCTAAATGGACTATACAACAAAAAACCTTTCTACCCTCAAACTGTTGTCGTTAAAGTTGCAGCTTTAAACCTGTGTATATGTTGAAGGTTTTAAATAACAGTAATGTTTGTTTTTTGTGACTGTTTTTATTTAAAGAAAAAGGGGAGTTTGTCAAGTGCTTGGTTACCTACTACGCAAGTGTTACCTACTGCGCATGTGTTAAGGGTATCACTTTAGGATTTGTCGATGTGCTGGCTGTGGCCGCTGTTGTTGATGTCGAGCTCAAGTTTGAGTAAAGTCTAACTATGCAAAGTTGTCGTTGGAGTTATTGATCTAACAAAACTGACCTAATTTCTCTACTGTAAACACAAAAACACAACACGACTTACAACATACAACTGTTTTCTCTCTCGCTGAGTTGTACTCCTTGTGATGGTGTGGTATACCACCAGTAAAGTGTTACATTTCAGATCTGGTGAAGGAGATGGTTGTGGAATTTGGTTTATAGTAACTCACCAGATTATAACGTAATATTAGAATGTTCTGTCAGCGGCAACAAGCACCTGCAGGATCCTGTAGGATCAGAGCAGCAGTCGCTAAAGAATAACTCGCGAACATATTTAAATTGTGACTAAGAAACAGCTGCACTCATCCATCAACTCATCCACACACACCCACATGTGCTTATTTAATCAAGTCATTAGTTGTCTATTCACTTTGTGCCAATTGTGTATTTCCAGAGAACTGCAGTATGCAGAAGAAGGACAAAGTCAACAATGATCAGCGCACAGCTAAGGTCTGTGAGAGTACACAGATCAACAACATAGACTTTGGTAAGAGAGTGTAAATGCACTGCATTTATGTAGCACTTTAATCCCCAAAATGTATGTGTTTGTGTGAGTAAGAGATTGAGAGAATCGGTGAGCAAGGGAGCTAACAATCTGCAACTTGTCTGTCCTCAGCGTACAAAGTGAGACTGGAAGAGTTTACAGACGGCTTGTCCACTGACATTTACACAGTGCTGGTCCTGGAAGTCATCAAAGAAGGTGGGTGTTTATCTTTGAACTGCCTAAAACGCACTACCCCCTGATGTTTCTAAGTTGCCTTAAAGGTGAAGGTGACATAACAATTTGTCTTGTCCGCCTCTTTCTGACATTTCATGGGCACATTGAATCTCAATGCTGTTTCCAGTCAGACAGAAAAATGATTGATTGATGACTGATGAATGGTCATTTAAAGGAAAAGTTCAACATCTGCAGAAATGTGCTTATTTGCTTTCTTGCAGAGAGTTAGATGAGTGAGAAGACTGGTACCACTCACATGTTTGTAGGCCAAGTATAAAGCTACCACTAGCAGCCAGCCAAATTAGCTTACCAGCAGACACTCCAGGAAGTTACTGGTCCTAGCCAAGTACAATAGTCCAGTACACCCCCTTAAAAGGTGAATTGTCATTTTTACGCTTATTTTTTTTTGTACAGATTGTACAAACAAAATTGGAGGTGCTGGTAGGTGTATTTTGTTACCTTTGGACAAAGCGAGGCTAACTGTTTCCAGTCTTCATGCTAAGTTCAGTTAGCTGGTTGTTGGCTGCATATTTACTATACATTCATGAGAGTGGTATCAATAACGGACGTCAATCTAACCCTCGGCAAGAAAGTAAACAAGCGTATTTCCCAAAATGTCCAACTATTGGCATGATTCCACTGTGGCACTGGGAGTATGTGAGAATACAGCACTAATATTTTGTACTGCACCTTTAGCTATGCATTTAATCCTTACCTTTTCTCTGTTCTATATTTTAATTACAGGAATCTTTGATGTGAGTCCTCTGAATAAATCGCGCACATTCCTCAGTCATCCGCACTGCAGGGAATCTTTAGATCTGGGGACAGGCAAAACCTACCTTATCATGGGCTCATCCAAAGATATTCAGAGAGATGACGAACATCAATCGTAAGTTTGTTCTTTGTGTGAAAGTCAATGTGTGTGGTGGGTGCCTTTAAAGGATTTTTACTGTTTCACTGCTTTCTGTTACTAAATCAAGTTACTCTTTCTTGTACTCTAGTTTTACGTTACTGTTGATAGAGTCATTAAATGTACAGAAGGAGGGAGGAGGCTTGTGTTTTGTTATGTTCCAGCGGGTTACAGATGGCTGGTCAAATGAAGAACCAATGTGTGTTTCACTTTGCTCTCCTCAGATACCAGTATGTACTCGGTGAGAGAACCTGGATCGAGTACTGGCCCATAGAGGCAGAGTGTCAAACTGAGGAACACCAACCTACCTGTTTGGGCATTGAGGAGATGGTCCAGCGGTACCAACTCTTTGGATGTCAGCAGTAGTGAAACGAAGGAAAAAGAAATAAAGTGTCAAATTGTTTTTATTTTGCATTGTTCTTATTATGTAAAACGTTCACTGCTTTGGGATATGAGGGCTTACAATGTTGCACTATATTGATTAAAATGTAATTGTCTCAATCTCATTCTCTGTGTTTTATTCATTAACATTTGGTGAATGTTTGATTACTATTATGTTGGTTGCTGTAGAGTAAACTTTGAGAAGTTCAACTAGAGGTAGAAGTTTAACCCCCTGAGACCCGTGGGATCGTGGGCAATCCTGACCGACTTTACAGTCTTTCAGAGGCTGTAGCAGGTTCAGTTTTAGAGCTAGAAGGTACAGATATCATATGAAACTAAAAAACCTAAGGAATCCATTGGTACCAACCATGTGATGCTAGCATGTTGGGGGAGGAGGCTCAGTAACTCTCCAAAATTGGCATGGCCATTTTCAAAGGAGTTCTTTGACCTCTGACCTCAAGATATGTGAATGTAAATGGGTTCTATGGGTACCCACGAGTCTCCCCTTTACAGACATGCCCACTTTATGATAATCACATGCAGTTTGGGACAAAAACATGCAGTTTTTTGCATGCAGTATAAATGTGTTATTTTTGCCTATTCCAAAATGGTATTTGAATATTTCTGCATACTGGGGTCCCTAAACAGTCTTGGAATTACATAAATTGGATATGTCTGTAAGGCTGAGACTCTTGTGGATCAAATGAGCCCAACTGTATTAATGTTTGATGATGTTAGTCCTCATAGTAGCCATTTCATATAGTGAAACCATTTTTTTAAAACTTGACCTCACCGTATAAAATGTCCTGTGGTGACCTCTAGGGTAATCACAGTCTCATGAAACTTTACAGCCACAAACTAGAGACCTAGAGAATTCAGAGGATGGATGTCTTTCCTAGCTTTATTGACAATAAGGAAGTTTCTGAGCCGTTTCCAGAACAGAAGTGCTCGCCATCCGATCGTAGAAAAATCCAATTCATGCAGAAATCTCAAAATGTCAAGAGTTTTTCATACCAAATGTGGTATGGTGTTCCTCAAGGTCTTGGTGTCTTAATGTTGTATTTTGGAGGGATTTTTGGTCATTTTAATCAAATCTGCTGTTGAAACTCCCAAAAAAACCCTGCTAGATACTTTGCCCATGCAGAAATTACTCAACCCGACTTTCACCCGACTAGTTGTCTGTGTGCATGTTCAATATGTTTGTTTATGTTTACACTGATTCAGCAGTCTCAGAATAAGAAGTATAAGTGACTCAAACAAGAAGAAAACAAAGGCGTTACATTAGAAAACATTAAAAGCTGTTTATCTATAATTTTTCAGTGACCTGTTCATTCGACTGTATGCTGAGAAGTTAGTCAACCATGTAAATGTGGTCCGGGCCCAACAGCAAGGCCGCAACTTAAGATACTAGTTACATTTAACTATGAATGATTTTACTTGGAGCCGACAACAGTCCTAGGAAATACTTAGAGCCTAGGACTATGATAGATTCAGGTTCTTTTAAAATCAGGTGAGCGGAGTTAAAAACCAGACAGAAGTCTATAGTCAAATTAAAACCAGATTCATTATAATTAAAATAACATGGGTCTAAATGAATGATCAATTTAAAGGCTAAAATGAATAAAATGCTACTAGCAGCAAGGTTAAAACCCTATAAAAAGTCCAGTCCAATCCAGCGATCCAGTGTATTCCAGTCCGGCTCTTTAATCCAGTCCATTCTAGCGGTCCAGTTCAGTGGCTCACCGTGTCCGTGTTTTGGCTCCTCCCGTACTCCTACCACACCGTCTTCGTCCGAAGCTGTGAAATAACAGAGACACCAGGACCAGTAGTGTGTTCCTCACTGCTTGGCTATCACCAACTCCAGCTACGAGCTTTCCTGGCCTGTCTCAGTGTGTCCGCCACTCAAATGTACCAAAGAGTACTTACTATTTCTCTGGGCGGCAGGAGACCAACTGCCGACCAACTGTCCAAGTGGAGCTGCGTTGACGGACACGGTCTGCTGCATGACGTCACACAGGAACTCGCTGGTCACTGGGCTGGTAGGTAGTAGTCTTCAGGAGAGCCGTTGGTAGGTAGTAGTCTTCAGAAGAGCCGTTGGTAGGTAGTAGTCTTCAGGAGAGCCGTTGGTAGGTAGTAGTCTTCAGGAGAGCCGTTGGTAGGTAGTAGTCGTCAGGAGAGCCGTTGGTAGGTAGTAGTCTTCAGGAGAGCCGTTGGTAGGTAGTAGTCTTCAGGAGAGCCGTTGGTAGGTAGTTCAGTCAGGACCACTTTAGTCAAAGACACTTATTACATTTGCAGTAATATATACATTATATTTGGCGGTATGGCTCTGCTCTGGGACCTCCCTGCCCATCCACGCGCATGTGTGGATCCACGAGCCTACGTGGTAGCATGAGGCAAGGAGAGCACTCCTCCTTGCCCTTCCATGTGCACACATGGAAAGCCAAAGGCAGGGAGAGCAGCAGCAAAGACCCCCCTGGGTGCAGAACAGAGCCGGCATCAATGACAACAGAATTGACATTGATTAAGTCATAAACAGTTAGGGGTGGGCGACACATCGAATATAGTCGATGTATCGCGGCTTATCCCCCGCGCGGTACAGAAAATGACTACAACGCGAACATCGAACACAAATGTCATGTAATGTTTCCAAGCCATCCCTTTTGTATGAAAGATTAAAATTGTTCCAAAGAACCACTAATGAATATCAACAGAAGGTTTTAATGCAGACATATGCTGCAGGGACTACAAGAATCATAATATTGGTGTGATTGTATGCATCAAAGGTTAAATTGAGCATTTATGCAGTGCTTAGAAGATATTTGAAAATATTGCGATATATATCGTGTATGCGATATAGCCTAAAATATCGCGATATTATTCCTTGGCCATACCGCCCAGCCCTAGAAACAGTATTAAAAGGAGGTGGTGGGGTGGAGGTGGGTTGCGAGCGGCTTGTAGAGGAAGCAGCAACGGTAGGCCGGCTGAAGCAGCTTAAATAAGGCGCCCTGTATGAAATTTACCAATGAATGCATAGAGAGGAATCAGCTGATCCGTCAGCTGATGCATCAGCTGATTGGGCTGGCTTAAGATCAGCTGTATCAGCCGATAGCAGTTGTATGAGCAGAGCTTGACATCATGGCCTGCCTGAACTAATGCTACACTTGATTAGTCGTCAGGAGAGCCGTTGGTAGGTAGTAGTCTTCAGGAGAGCCGTTGATAGGTAGTAGTCGTCAGGAGAGCCGTTGGTAGGTAGTAGTCTTCAGGAGAGCCGTTGGTAGGTAGTAGTCTTCAGGAGAGCCGTTGGTAGATAGTAGTCGTCAGGAGAGCCGTTGGTAGGTAGTAGTCTTCAGGAGAGCCGTTGGTAGGTAGTAATCGTCAGGAGAGCCGTTGGTAGGTAGTAGTCTTCAGGAGAGCAGTTGGTAGGTAGTAGTCGTCAGGAGAGCCGTTGGAAGATAGTTGTCTTCAGGAGAGCCGTTGGTAGGTAGTAGTCTTCAGGAGAGCCGTTGGTAGGTAGTAGTCTTCAGGAGAGCCGTTGGTAGGTAGTAGCCTTCAGGAGAGCCGTTGGTAGGTAGTAGTCTTCAGGAGAGCCGTTGGTAGGGAGTAGCCTTCAGGAGAGCCGTTGGTAGGTAGTAGTTGTCAGGAGAGCCGTTGGTAGGTAGTAGTCTTCAGGAGAGCAGTTGGTAGGTAGTAGCCTTCAGGAGAGCAGTTGGTAGGTAGTTGTCGTCAGGAGAGCCGTTGGTAGGTAGTAGACTTCAGGAGAGCCGTTGGTAGGTTGTAGCCGTCAGGAGAGCCGTTGGTAGGTAGTAGCCTTCAGGAGAGCCGTTGGTAGGTAGTAGTCTTCAGGAGAGCCGTTGGTAGGTAGTAGTTGTCAGGAGAGCCGTTGGTAGGTAGTAGTTGTCAGGAGAGCCGTTGGTAGGTAGTAGCCTTCAGGAGAGCCGTTGGTAGGTAGTAGTCTTCAGGAGAGCCGTTGGTAGGTAGTAGTTGTCAGGAGAGCCGTTGGTAGGTAGTAGCCTTCAGGAGAGCCGTTGGTAGGTAGTAGTCAGTATACTTATACGTTTGTAACTTTTTACAGGTATAAATCTACCGGGCCGGTATCCCATACGCCCTGGCATATGCGCGCTCGCGTATGGCCAGAGTCTCTCCTCCTCTGCCTGCTTGCCTTCACTCACACAGCATTCTCGCTGTATCGCTCCACCTCCACACGTTCATGCGCGCTCACTGCACACTGCAGAAGAGTTAGTAGCTCTGATAATATCTAGTGAATGTACAGTTGACGTTTTTGCAGAAATAACTGCTGCAGCTCCTCCAGACCAACAGAGGTGCCCGTGTCTTGTGAAGTGACGGGGCTCCACAACGAGAAACGTTATCGTCTCTGACTGGGTGCAGGTGTCTCCATGCAGGTGCAGTTGGGAGGCTGAAGCAGGAAAAGCCAACACTAGGATTAGCAGTGATTCATGGAGAGACCTTCGTCTGGTCAGCTAACATTACTGCCAAGCAGGGGTAATATAGAGTGATATTGTGGTTTTAGCTGACGTGTGTCATCTCACTGTTTTGAGTGATGCTCGTTCATGTCTATTTAGAGCGAGCACAAGCGCGAACCCGACGCTGACTTTCGTTGACTTAACAGTCACAGGTGTTGCTGTTAACAAGCATTTCTGATTCTTACAAACAGTCCTTTTAAAAGGTGAATTGTCATTTTTAAGCTTATTTTTTTTGTACAGATTATACAAACAAAATTGGAGGTGCTGGTAGGTGTATTTTGTTACCTTTGGAAAAAGCCAGGCTAACTGTTTCCAGTCTTCATGCTAAGCTAAGTTAGCTGGTTGTTGGCTGCATATTTACTATACATTCATGAGAGTGGTATCAATAACGGGCGTCAATCTAACCCTCGGCAAGAAAGTGAACAAGCGTATTTCCCAAAATGTCCAACTATTGGCATGATTCCACTGTGGCACTGAGAGTATGTGAGAATACAGCACAAATATTTTGTACTGCACCTTTAGCTATGCATTTAATCCTTACTTTTTCTCTGTTTTATATTTTAATTACAGGAAATTTTGATGTGGGTCCTCCGAATAAACTGCGCACATTCCTCAGTTATCCGCACTGCAGGGAATCTTTAGATCTGGGGACAGGCAAAACCTACCTTATCATGGGCTCATCCTGAGCAAGCGTGAGCCCGACGCTGACTTTCGTTGACTTAACGACAACAGGTGTCGCTGTTAACAAGCAATTCTGAATGTTACAAATAGTCCCTTTTAAAAGGTCGGTGCACCTACAACACAACATGCAGGGATAAAACATGCAAAATAATTTAGAATAAAAACAACTATAAAACATGCAAAATAGAATAAAAACAACCAGAAAAAACATGCAGCATGAACAAGGCATTTTTGACCCTGTCATGTAAACCCCTCATTGATTTTCTGTTGTTTATCTTTTTCCTCAAATCAGAGCTTATCGGAATTCAACGGTTTCTCAACTGTTGCTGGGAAATCATGTGTTTGTTTGTGGGGTGCAAGAGGAGGGGTGAGAGTGGATAAAAAGAGGGTGCTGCACAGCGACAGACTACATTGACAGCGGATCAGGATCAGTCGAGGATGACTCTGCTGTGGCTGCTGGCCTCTGTGGCCTTTGTCTCCCTGACTTCTCTAGCTGATGGAGCTGCATTGTAAGTAGACCAGCCTATACCTTTACCCCCTGTGCTTGAATTAATTGACAAAAGAAAACAGAGCTAAAATATACAGTTTGTTTGTTCATCTTCATAATATTCACATTGTTATTGGTTAAACTGTAATGGGAGCAACAACAATACTTGAGGTCCTCTGCATTTATATTACATTTAAAAAGTGTATGGATACAAATATTGTTTGTCTTACATAATGAGGGGCTGTAGTCCAGTTTGCACTTTGTGTCACAAGGTAATGTGGTGTTTCAAATGATGCCAGTAAATTGGCCTATATTTTGTTCAGAGTTTGCACAACGATGCATTACGCCAGACAGAGCAAGAGTCTAGAGCCATGATGAAGTGTTTTGTTGATCCAGTGCTGGATCTTCATCAAGGTAATCAATAGATTACTCATTGTGTGTCCATGATGGAGCTCATGATCCTGAGAGCACATAGGGCGGGGCAAGATAAACCTGAGGGGTCAGAAGACAAAAATAACATTTCTGATGCACAAAATTAGGTTTATTTTTCAGACTTCTGCTTTTGAAATACTGAGAAGGTCCCCCTCTTCGAGCACACAAAAATCTCACCAAAAATAAGTCACATTCATGCCGTCGGTAAGGCCGATACCTGACGAGAGGTAACAAGCACATTCATTTTAAAGAGTCATACACAAAAAAAAGTTTGGGAATCACTTCTCTAAGAGATCCACTCTTAAAACCCTTGGACAAATAAACACATAAACCTGTAAATCACGTGTTTAAACAGTGATAACCCTCCATTTTCACCAGACGTAAGCCTGTGGGGAGATCATGCGTTTGATCGTGTGTATGAGTGGACCTGTCTGTCTGTCCACGGCTAATCTTGTATACTACTGGACCCATCAGCCTATTATTTTTTTGTGCTCATTTATGGCTTTGTGCTCAAGGACCTCTTGTAGTTGCGGTGATTCACAATTTGAAAAAGCTATTTCATTGACTATTTTATACCATGATTGAAGGCATTTCCGGCAAACGGCTAGGCTAAAAACAAACCTTATCTTAGTTTGTTGCCGGCCACATTTTGACCTTTGTCGTAGCTGAAAAACTGACATCCACAGAAATGTTTGGTCTCATTTTGAACCGGAGTATCTGCAGATTAATTCCATACCCGATATGTTATGATCCACTAAAGTTAGGCACGATACACAATGAATAAATCCCTGTTTTGGTTATGTTCGCCGCCATCTTGACCGTAAGGGAACCGGGAGGGACAATAGTGAGATCCAACTTCTTTGTTTAGGAGGGGAGAGGGAGACACACCTGGCGGAGATCTGCACTCTACTGAGTGTACTTTTTACGACATGTGTGTCTTATAGTGCCTTAAATGCATAAAAAAACATGTTTGTCAGTACCTAAACAGCATGTGGTTCTTTCTGCACAGTGACTACACATTAATCTTCCTCTCTCATCGCTGCTCTGCAGGCAGGTGATGTCTGCCCCCAACTTGTTGAGGGTAGGAACAGCAGAAAACATCTTTGTGGAGTGTCAAGACTGCTCCGGTGCAAACATCCCTGTCAAAATCAGCGTGAGGAACCATCCAACCAAAAACAAAAGGCTGGCATTCACATCTGTGACACTTACCAGTGAAAACAACTTCCAGGCGCTCGGACAAATAACGGTAAATGAAATACTGTCGCTGTATATGTTACTGTTACTTGGCTTCATTTTCTAACACGGCCACAAAGAATCTAGAAATTAATCCAGATGTAGGTTACCCCTCCCTGCTCCTCATGCGCTGCTCGTGTCTCTTCATACTGGTTTCAGATCTCTGCTGGAGACTTCAGCAAGGATCCCAACATGAAGCAGTATGTGTACCTGCAAGCTCAGTTCCCTGACCGACTGCTGGAGAAAGTGGTCTTAGTGTCCTTCCAGTCCGGGTACATCTTCATCCAGACTGACAAGACTCTCTACACCCCCAACAGCAAAGGTGAGTTGTTTTTTTTACATCAGTGCTGAAAAACACGCCTAATGTCTTTACATGGCTTTTTTTCCAAATTGAATGATTGTACTGTAAATTACAGTAAATGAACCCTTCCCTACACACAAGTGGAAATGGCCTAAAGTCAAAAAAGTTGTTTAACAGTCACATGACTCAAAATAGATACACCTTCCTTCAACCTTCAGCAGCAAAATTAACCTCTTCCCTTCTCTGTGTCAGTTCATTACAGGATGTTTGCACTGACGCCCCGTATGGAGCCAGTAGAGAGAGATGACGAAACCCAACCTGAAGCTTCTATTGCCATCGAGATTGTGGTATTGTATTTTACTTTTGATAAGTACAGAATTTAATGTAATATTATACAATCAGCTGTGACTGGGAGCAGGAAGCCTCTTGATGAGGTGATATCACAAATGCTTAACAGTAGATAAGTTTGCTGCAAAAGACCAAAATAACCAAAACACATCCACTGAACCTTGTGTCTGTTTTGTGTCTAGTAACACCTGTCCTACCACTTACTGTTAAAACAAATGCATGCCTCCCTCTAGTGGTTGAGTTGCACATTGAAGACAGTCTCTTCTTTCTTGGATTGTAGATAAAGGACATACATAAAATGTAGCATGGATTTAATAAATTAATCTGTAAACTGGCACTGCTCTCTGTTAATGATTGTTCAATATTGTTTATTTTTAGACCCCTGAAGGCATCATTTTACCAATTGATGCAGTCTCTTTTAAATCAGGGATGCACACTGGATATTTTCAACTCGCTGAAATTGTCAGGTTAGTATTTTATCTTATCTAAATAAAATTATCCACATTGTATCTCTATACATTTTGTTGTTTAGTGAAATTGCATTTCAACATGAGTAACGTGAATTCAATTCAAAATATGAATATCTTGAATCTTTTAAGATTATGCATAGGCTATTTTACCATGTTTATGTTGTGTTTTCTACAATTAATTTCCATGTTTGTAATTTAGTGTTTGGACAACAACTTAAAAAAAATAATAGCCTACAGTGTATGAAGTGTGGAAACCCTTACAAAAAAGAAGTTTGTTCAAGTGTGCTATTACTATGCTTATTTTAAACTTAAAAAAGATAGTATGCTTTCAGTTTATGTACTTATCAGAGATATACTTCACAAAATTATACTTAAGAATCCTTAGCTTATACAGACAGTAGTATAGAAATATACTTGGCAAGTATACAGAAAAGTCCAAGTATACTTGGAAATACTGAAAAGTATACAGAAAAGTGTATATATATATATATATATATATATATATATATACACATTATGCTAAGCTAAGCTAACTGGCTGCTGGCTCTACCTTCATATTTAGCATGCAGACATGAGAGTGGCAATAATCTTCTCATCTAAACTAAATGTTAAACTATTCCTTAAAGTTGTAGGGCAATTTATCTATTAAGATTTAAATATGAATTATAAATGGACAGACAAAACATAAATGCATTTAATCCCTATGAACTATGAACTAAAACCAATCAGCCTAAAAGACATAAAACAAAGGTACTGCATCCGTTCTATCTAATGCAAAGCCAACCTGAAACCTTTAAACCTTTTCTTCTAAACTTCAGAGTTTCTGTAGTTCTCTATAAATGTTAAGTTCTTTGCAGCAGATCATTTGTGTAGGCCTATATCTCAATTTGTGTGACATAATAACTTCACGCAGTCCAAAGTCTAATTCCTGTTACCTTCAGTTTCTAAATTAATATATACAGTATATATTTTTTTGTTTGATTATTGAAATATGTGTTTGTGTGTGTTTAGTCCCGGACTGTGGAAGGTGGTGACGAAGTTCCACAGCAACCCACAGCAGAGCTTTTCTGCAGAGTTCGAGGTCAAAGAATATGGTGAGTCCTTCATTATCTTTACTTTTATTTAAATGTTATATAAACCTACAACATTCACTTATTCTTTACTGGCTTGGACACAGAATAAAATGTTTTCAATTTTCCAGTGCTGCCCAGTTTTGAGGTTAAACTAACGCCTGTGAGCCCCTTCTTCTACATGGACAGTGACGCCCTCACCGTCAACATCAAAGCTACGTAAGTGAAGGTTCTGTGTCTTTAAAGACCAGGTTTTATAGGTAGATTGATTGGAGGAGAAAATAAAGAGAGTTGTTCAGAAGTTGTGTTGGGGCTCTTGCTATTTTAGTTTGTTAGCCATTTGTTGTTTGTTTGTTTTTAATTGTCCTGTTTTGCTTCATTGTGGCTTAAACATGTCTCCCTCTTGTGGATTTAGGTATCTGTTTGGTGAAGAGGTGGATGGGACGGCCTACGTGGTGTTTGGGGTTATGCAAGACGGTCAAAAGAGGAGCTTTCCAGGTTCTCTTCAGAGAGTACAGGTGAACACATTCTTACAGTTTTATATGTTTTGTAAAACTTATCTTTCAGAGGCTGTGGCAGGTTCAGTTTTAGAGCTAGAAGGTACAGATATATAAAACTAGAAAACCTAAGGAATCCATTGGTACCAACCATGTCATGGTAGCATGTTGGGGTAGGAGGCTCAGTAATGCTCCAAAGTTAGGCTAAATTTTGGCATAGCGTTTTTCAAAGGGGTCCCTTGACCTCTGACCTCAAGATATGTGAATGTAAATGGGTTCTCTGGGTACCCACGACTCTCCCCTTTACAGACATGCCCACTTTATGATAATCACATGCAGTTTGGGGCAAGAACCAAACATTTATTTTTGCCTATTCTAAAATGATGTGCTTCACTATTTCTGCCTACTGGGGTCCCTAAACAGTCCTGGAATTACATAAATTGGGTATCACTGTAAAGCTGAGACTCTTGTGGATCCAACGAGCCCAACTGTATTCATGTGTGATGATGTTAGTCCCCATAGTAGCCATCTCATTGTAGTGAGACCATTTTTTAAAACTTGACCTCACTGTATAAAATGACCTGTGGTGACCTCTAGGATAATCACAGTCTCATGAAACTTTACAGCCACAAAAGTGCAATTCTTGAAGAAATCTCAAAATGTCAAACGTTTTTGATACCAAATTACAGCATGGCTTTTTCTATGGTGTTCCTCAAGGTCTTGGTGTCTTAATGTGGTATTTTGGAGGGATTATTTATCATTTTCATCAATTCTCAAGTGGTAACATTTTTTTAAATTTAGCACTAAATCTGTGTAACAAATGGTATGGACAAACTTCATGGGAATGGCCATCATAATGTTCTAAGCCCTTGTAGACTTTCACAATTTTATTTTAATTAATTAATTCATGTTGATATCTGGTTTATGACTAGAACAACTTGACACACAGTGCTGAACTGCATCTCAGATTTATCTTCAGGTTCCCAGCTTTCAGATGATGTACACCACTTCTATGTGACATCTACTGTTGACCTGCTATCTCCCCCTAAAAACCCCCTGTAGCCCACTAAAACAGACAAAAACAGGTCTACTGTGGTTCTCAGAGGACAGTAGTAAAGTACCTGAATCACTAACTGTGTCACTGTACCACTATACTGTATTTCAAGATGCATTATTATATTATGTCTCATTAGGTCCAGAGAGGTAGTGGAGAGGTCACACTGAAGAGAGAGCACATCACACAGACCTTCCCAAACATTGACGACCTGGTGGGGAATTCCATATTTGTAGCTGTCAGTGTGCTGACGGAGAGCGGTAAGAAAGGAAGACTGTGTGTTTGGGCCTGCTCAGTATATTTGAAAAAAGAAAATAAAGAAAGTTTTTCTGGATTGTGAACAGATTAAAAAACAAACTCTTTTAAGTTTGTGTGTGAATGTGTTTGTGTTTCTGCATCAACTCACAGGTAGTGAAATGGTGGAGGCAGAGTTGAGAAATATCCAGATTGTCACATCACCTTACACCATCAACTTCAAGAAAACGCCCAAATATTTCAAACCAGGAATGTCCTTCGATGTTGCGGTCAGTACACTTGTTTACATTTACATAAACTGACAGCATATGTATGGCTTATGGCTTGGTACTTCCTGGCAACAAACAAAACATGTTCTCAGACGTAGAGGGGGATTATAAGAGGAAATTTATTTAAAAACAAACATTATGTTCGTACTACAATTTGTGGGGTGAATATATGAAATGTTATAGATGAAGAAATTTAGCAAAGTAAAATTATAAATCCATTCAAGAAGATGTATAAAATGTTTTTGAGAGGTACAGGGATGAGGAAGGGGCCTTGTCTCTCTCAGGACTGTGAAGCTCATTGTTGATGTTGTTGTTATTGTTTTTTTATATTAAGATGATTATTTATGTGTATATGTGATAAACATTAAGTTCATTGGTAAAGTTATAGAAAGGAGTAGGACCATATATAAGTGTTTACTTATTTTTAACCTATATTGATTTATTTAATTTATTTAGAATTTACTGTATATGTTTACTGTTATTTTATTGGTTATTCTTATTATTTGTTACATGTTCGAAATAAATCAATCTAATAAAATGGCTATATTTCTAAATCCTTCACTGAAAACATTTCATAACTGAAATATAGTTACTCTTTGAAAACACAAATGGCAGTATGTCCTAAATATAAAAGTCACATAATGTTTATTACGATATAAAGGCAGATATGTGAGATTCCAGAGAAAAAGAGAAATTCATCCATCAACAGTTTGGGTCGCCATAAACTACCTGAGTCTTAAACTTTGTGCACAGCACTAAAAACTAATCTAATAACATGAGTTTGACCTTAATAAGGTGTATTTTAATAAGGCAGTTGGACGTTTTCTGATTGTTCAGCTGTTTGTGTCTCTGATGGCAGATTGAAGTTGTGAATCCTGACGGCACTCCGGCACAAGGTGTTACAGTGGTGGTCGATCCAGGACAGGTGCAGGACAAGACTGCAGCCAATGGCATGGCGAGGCTTACCTTCTCTGCAGTGGCAGGGGAACCAACACTGACAATCACCGTAAGTCTCTGAAATCTTTTACCCTTTTTGCATTATAGCCCAAATGGCCACTTAAACCTCCATTAATCATCTATCCATTATCTGTAACCGATTATCCTATTCGGGGTCCAGTGGGGGGGGGCTTGAGCCGATCCCAGCTGACATTGGGCGAAGGCGGGGTACACCCTGGACAGGTCGCCAGACTATCACAGGGCTGACACATAGAGACAGACAACCATTCACGCTCACATTCACACCTACGGCCAATTTAGAGTCAACAATTAAACTAACCTGCTTGTCTTTGGACTGTGGGAGGAAACCGGTGAACCCGGAGAAAACCCACGCTTAACTCCACACAGAAGCCGGATTCAAACCCGCTTGCTGTGAGGCGACAGTGCTAACCACTGCACCACCGTTCAGCCCCTACATTAATCAACATTTTTGATATTCACTTGAAGAGGTGAAATCAAGCAGAGCTATCACCCAGCTCCTTGTTTTGGTTCTGCTGCTCACACATTTACTGTACAGTATGTGAATGGTGAACTTCATCCTGTCAGTGTTATGTCTTTTGGTCATTCTATTTAGCAATTTTATATTGCTAGGCAAAACTATGGCAGGCAAAGCCTCAATAAGTTAAGATAGGATAGACATAGGACTTTTCAAGTATTATTTATTAAACTGTGTGTGTATGCTTACCTGTGTGTGTCTTTAATTGCAGGCAAAGACCAATGATCCTCGTTTATCACCTGACAGGCAAGCATCAGCCAGCATGTCTGCTCTCCCATATACCACTACAAGCAACAACTACATCCACATAGGTAAGTTACATCTTGAAATGACATCAGATGATTAAAAACAAAGGTGGTGGCAGTGGCAAAGTATGCACCATGCGCTAAATCTTTTCTGTGATCAGCACTCATCACAACATGTCACATTTGCAGATTTGGATGCAGCTGAGCTGGACCTAGGACACAACCTGAAAATCAACCTCAACCTCAACAGGCAGGAAACACATGACACTGACATCACATACCTGGTGAGAGGTGTTTTACACCTGTGCTTGTGTGCACATATGTAACTCTTTTTGTTGCGTCCCACGACTCATGTGTGATACGTGCTGATGTATAAATCTGTGTCCCTAGATCCTGAGCAGAGGTCAGCTGGTGAAAAGTGGACGTTTCAGGACAAGAGGTCTAGTACCGAGACTTCTCATTACCAAAGAAATGCTGCCATCATTCCGCATCGTAGCCTACTACCATACAAATGGCAATGAATTGGTATCAGACTCTGTTTGGGTGGATGTCAAGGACTCCTGCATGGGCTCGGTGAGTCATAAAGCACAGATGTAACGAAAAGGCAAACAAGACACCCATGCACAACCTGATAAAGTTATTTGTATACTTCTCTGATATGTTTTTATGTATGAAACAAATTCAAAACTGCACGTCTCATTCACTGATTCACATTTAGCTGAGGCTGGAATCATCGAGACCCGCTCCATCCTATGAGCCTCGCAGGATATTTGGTCTGAAGGTCACAGGAGATCCAGAGGCCACAGTGGGATTGGTGGCAGTTGACAAAGGCGTCTACGTCCTAAACAACAAGCACCGCCTCACCCAGAAAAAGGTAATTTCTTTATTTCATAATTATCTTTGAGAATATTTGAAATGGCTTAAATTCAAAAAGCTATGTATAAAAAGAATTCACACGTTAATTGTCAATTTTGTTAGCTTTTGGATTCAAATAATATCCGGTGTAAGTTTGTCCTGCAGCAAATACATTGCATGAGTAAATGTGTCTCATTCCTACCTGCTCAGGTGTGGGACATTGTCGAGAAGCACGACACAGGCTGCACACCAGGTGGAGGGAAGGACGGTATGGGTGTGTTCTACGATGCCGGGCTGTTGTTTGAGTCCAACACGGCTTCTGGTACTCCCTACAGACTAGGTGACGCTACTTTACCCTCCCCTTCTCTGAACATGCCTCTCTTTAGTGTAAATCTTTTTATTAAATTTTTCAAAGTACATAGAGTCAAAACAACATACCAAACAACATAAGGTGCACAGCATATCAAACAAGTACATAAGTAACTAAAATACTAAAAAAACAAACATAAAAAAAAAAAAAAAGATTGTAAATACAACTAAGATACACTACTAAAATAACATACATTTATACATCCATACTTGTGTGAATGTGGAGTGTGTGTGTGTGTGTGTGTGTGTGTGTGTGTGTGTGTGTACGTGTGGGGGGGAGGGAGGGGGGAATCAGGGGAACCTACATCTGCTGTTTAGATACATATTAATGTTCAAAGTAAACACATAACACTTTCTATCCATTGAGAATGCGTCGGTGGATTGTTGGATTTCCACTGTAATAGTATTAGCCTTCGCGCTAGCAGTGAGGAAAAAGCCAATGCATCAGCTTGAACCAATGACAGTGAGACTTCTGGAGGAGCTACCCCAAATATCGCAATTGTTGGGTCTGGCTGTATTGATCCGTTCAATTGCAAACCGCCAAACTTTATCTGAAATATCAGCTCCAAAGTCTTTACCCCATTGTTCCCTGAGATGGTTCAGTGAAGGCGATGTGTTGAGTCTGGAAATCTCAAGCCTTGGGCCAAGAACGGCAGAGATCCCAGCTCAATATTCTTCAATGTTCAATTTTAATGGTGTCAGAAAGTCAACACAGGTTACTCAAATGAATCACATGATGCTGTACAAGTATTTTGCAAGAAGCAGAGTTTTCATCGTGTTTAATATCAACAGACACAAACACAACCAAAACCCGAGCAGGTCCGGACACGTCTGTCCGGACGCAACTGCTCGCGGTCTCTACATCATAACCTTATATACTTGGAACAAAGAACTCACCCCTCTTTTCCTGTCATCGTAAATTGTAGTATTCCTCAATTCTACTGGTCTCTGTCTTACTAATCAGCATATACCCTCTGCCATACATATGACCTTGGTACCTCCTCTGCCAGATTCCCTGTTTTGGGCCCCCTGCAGCTGCGAGGTTGCTTGGAATTTACATGACATCACTAGAGCTGTGAGTTACAGTGGCCAGTGTGAGTATTACAGCACTGGGGTCAATACAGTAGCACTATGATTGTATGCTGTTTCAGTAGTAAACACAGGGTTATAGGATTAATACTTTTATCATTGTTTATCACATTTTTATATAGCTAAAAAGGGATTACTTCTACATTTCCTCCCTTTGGGACTGTAAAGTCCCACATAATAAAACACTATGTGTAAGTGTAAGCATGCAACATCATACGTCAATTGGGTTAAAAACACAACTGAGGGTACTTAGCACCTTGCCAAGGTTTATGTAGTTACTTTAAGAAAAATATATAAATCACACATTGAATATATGAATATATCGTATAAGAATAAAATGTGAATAATTATCTAAGTTACTCAAACAGTGCATTGTGAAAGGGATGTTGCGCGTGAAAAGCAAACAGTGATACACACATGATTACAGTGTAAATGGTATAAAGTCTCTTGGTCAGTGAGGGGGACATTTACGTTTATGTCTCCATCGCCTCCTCTTCTTTTTGGCGGGGGTTACTTTAGTGTCCTGTGCAGCTTGTGTCAATGACAAGCTGTGGAATTTGGGGATCATCCAGTGATCTAGAGTCCATGATGGGCCGAATGAGTTCTCGTGCCACGGCTGATCCCGGCAGATAGTGTCTGAGGGCGGGGGGCCTCCGCAATACCATTTCCATCCAATACTATAGCAACCATGTATGGAGATAAAGGGTTCGAGTCATTTGGGTCTGGGGCAGTATTTTCCAGGGGGCGGGGCTGTCAACAGATGCAGTGCGGGTAACTGGCACATGTGTAGGACATGCGTTGGGACAGGAATATGACTGACGTATGGGAATTGTGTCGAGGTAAGCTACTTCCCACGTCATAACGCCATGTACAGTGTTTACAGTAACTCATTTCTATCATAAGGAGTCCAGGGATCAAATGGAACAATTTTCTTTGGCTTAGTACTTGACCTGGTGCGGGTACATTACTTCTATTATCACATAAATGGGGGCTCCAAATCAGTGGCGGGAAGTCTAAGAGTTCAGTCTGAACTGTCGACTACTTACAGCAACTCCCACTCATTTCCTATAACCTACGAGCATTAGCTCCTGACATGGTGTATCTCAGGCGTCGGTAATGTGCCAACACTGTCTCTGTTCTGAATACTTCTGCTGTTAACTGAGCTATCTCTACTGTCGACTCAGCTATGGTGGTCTCCTGGGTCTGAATCTGCCTGCGGAGTACGCTGTTGGCAGTTTCCTGAAACTTAACGGTGTCTGTGAGGACTCTGTTGTCAGTCGTCAGTTTCATAACCTCAAAGGTCAAGTTAGTCATTCGTTGGTAATTTCTTTTTCTAGTGTATCTACTCTTGTCGTACTTCATCTGTCTAGCGCGTAGGGTATGCACTATACCTCGTAATGGGTATTTCAGCTGGTATTTCAGCCTTCTGTATTTGTTGGCGGGCAGGTTGCATAGGGCAATTTGGAGCGTTTTGCGGGTAATAGTTTGGGGCCAGGCTTCATCAACGTCAAGAGCCTCAAGAAGCTTGATGATGTCCTCAGATGCAAAGGGTGATTCCTCTGGAGGCGGGGTCGTCACGTCCCTCTCTCGGTTGTCGGTTGGACGAGATGATGACACCGGCTGAGAAGTTGACGGCTGCGGTTCAGCTGGGCTGTGGTCCTCGTCCTCGTCGCCTTCAGATGAGAAGCCGTGCACTGACACCATGTCCAGCGGCCAGCACTCATAGCCTGAGTTGTCCGAGCTCCCCGACTGGACAGAATATGTGGGATTCTGACCAGGCGGTCTGTTGGGAGGAGTTGAGCATTCCTGGGCCTCTAGGTACTGCCAGGATGGTTCTCCGTCAACTTTGACTGCTGTAGGTGACGTCAGGAGGACCACTTTAAAGTATACCGGATCACCTGGTATCATCAGGGTCTCTCTTTCCTTTTTCTTCTCCTTCTCCTCCTCCTGTAATGATACCACCTGAGCATAGATACTCCTTTGCACATTAGTCATTTGTTTCATGTAGAGTTTCATATTTATCATAAAAACATCCAATGAGGGGCCTTTGGCATGTATGTTATACAGGCGTAAGCATGGGTCGACCCGTAAGCAGTTTATGCAGCGTAAGCTTGAGGTCTTATGCGCAGACCCTCTGTTTGCCATTAGTGCAAGCGTTAGTGTATCTACCCAATTTAACTCCGTGCACATGCATATTGTTAGTAGCTTGCTTTTCAGCACATCATTCGCTCTCTTCAACCATTCCATCAACCATTCCTTGACTTTGGAGGTAACTTAATCTTTGTTTTACTCCAAGTTTTTGTAACATTGTTTTTTACTGTTCCCGTTGTCTGAGCTGATTTTGTCATGTTCTGGCTGTGCCAGCCTCTGGTTATTTACTTTTGTGATTTTGGATTTGGTGTCTTCTATATTATTCCGGTGTTTCCTGTTTTATTTTGGTAATTCACTCCCCCTGTGTCTTGTCTGGTTTTACTTCCCTCCTTTGTTTGTTTTCCCGCCTTTTGTTGATTGTCTGCCCCGCCCTGATTTGTTTCACCTGTGTGTAATCATGTCTTGTATTTAAGCCTGTGTGTTCCCCTCTGCCCTTGTCGGTTCATTTGTCTCCCCAGCCCCGTCTACCTTGTCCTCCGTGTTCCTTGTTTCCTCCTGCTCTGGTCCTAGTGTTCCTCCTGCCCGTGTTTCTCGTATCTTCTGGTTTGTAGCTTCGTTTTGTTCTCAGTTTGGTTTTTTGGTGTGTTTTCATTTGTACTTTGTGGTTTCTTTGTACTTTGTTCCCCTCCCTGTTTTGTGGTTTTGGATCTGTTCAGCTTTATTAAAGCTCGCTTTTATTTGAAAACTACCTGTCCTGCCTGTTACTCTGCGATTGGGTCAACTTGGTAAACTCACCATACGACAGATTTATACCAAATCTAGGAATTATCTCTGCACAAGAACTTTGTTACAGTGTCGGCATCTTTATATCTGGCTGGTATTTCTTCTACCTATCTACTGAACCTGTCTTTCACTACTGACATGTATCTATTGCCTCCTACAGGTTTGATTATATCTACAAAAATACTTTGTCAGGTGTTGGAATGATCCTTTAGGAGTGGGTATGTGTCCTGCTGGAGTGGTAATACCTCGTCTCATGTTACTTTTTAAGCATATTTTGCATCTGCTGATGACTGCATCGACAATTTGTAGAAATTTAGAGCCCAGCAATTTAGAGCCCAGACATTTTATTTAATTCTATTTTGATTTTCCTCATTACTCATTACTTTGATTTTCCTCATTACTCATTACTTCCCCCCTTGTCAAATGGGCAAACCCATGTGCATCCTGAATCATAAGGTGCAAGAGAATAAAGGGCTCTAATAAGAGGCCTTCATGATTTCTACACAGGTCTTTCACATCAGTCGACGCCCCCCTTGACACCCAAAGATCCCTTTCGGTCGGCGAGACAGTGTTTTGTAGGTCGCGTAGATCAGTTTCCGTGACCTTGTCTTCAAGGCAGCATTCAAACACGGGATTCTTTTTCCTGGTGCCGATGTTATGTAGGATTAGAATAGATGTGGGGAAGGCCAAAGCCACTGCTTGGGCAGTTACATCGGTTTTGTTAATACATTTGGTAATAACTTATTCTCTTCATGAGTCTTTTCTGTGTGCCGCACATTTTACGATTACAATTTGTAACGATTTCATCATGGCCAGTAAAAGGAACTGGATTTGTGTATGGTGTTGAATAGGCGAGCCATCTGTTTTAATGAACTCACAACTTTTCCACACTGCTCTAAACAAATAGCATACTCCATGGGCGTATGCCGAGTCAGTGTATATATCAACTTTTTTACCTGCCTCAAGGGTGTAGGCTTGAGTTAGAGCTTTTAGTTCTGCTAACTGAGCTAAGCATGGTCGATCACATGGGGTGCTTTCTAGCATATGGCAATTGTCGGATGTCATTTGAACTATAGAGTAGTGTCCTGTCCATCTCTGTAACAGGATCCATCTACAAACAGAACCATATCAGGTGATTGTAATGGGGTAGACTGTTGGTCCTGTCTTAGTTTGTGTCACCTCTGTGTATCCACAAACGTTTTTTCAGCATCTGTTACCCTATCTTGAGCTAATATTAGGGAATTAAGAGTGGTTAGGGGTGCACAGTCATCTGCTATGAGTATCGGGGCTATTATGCAGTCCAGTGCTGCCTGTTTAGCAGCTTCATCTGCCAAATTATTTCCTTTAGCTAGCAAAGAGTTGGTCTTTTGATGTGCGTGACATTTGATTATTGCTGGAGCAGTTGGGAGATGCAGAGCTTCCAAAAGATGAGAAATGGCTTCTCCATGCGTTACCGGAGTGCCGTCTGCTCTGAGGAATCATCACTGTTTCCAAATGTTAGCATGAACATGACAAACTCCGTAAGCGTAGGCAGAGTCTGTATAAACTTTAAGACGTTAACCAGCGGTCAAGGTACAGGCGGCTGCAAGAGCTTTGATTTCTAATTGAGCAGAGCAGGGCTGATCAACCTGGCGGGACTGCAATGTGGTAAAGGTACCATCTTGGTCATTCAATTACACTACGCCGTACCCTGTGTGGGTTCTGGTCGCGTCACGAAAACATGAGCCATCTACAAACAATGTGAGATTGGCTGGGATCGGCTGATTATGAAGGTCTTTTTGTGCTCGCATAAATTTCTCTGTTGTTTGTACACAATCGTGTGGTGTACCATCTACTGGCAAAACCATCTTTGTTGCGGGGTTTACTGTTACATCGGTGGTGGCGAGCTCTGGGACAGAGAGCATTATCTCATATCCGGTGCGTCTAGCTTGCGTCAAAACAAATCGAATACTTGTGAATAGTGCATGTAATTGATGTGACGTATACAGAACCACTGCGTGTCCCATAGTGAGTGACGAGGCTTTTTGGTACGCAAATGCAGCTGCTGCCAGTCCCTGGTAGCAGGGTGGCAAACCAGTTTCAATGTTATCAAGTTTAGTGCTGTAGTACGCTAATGGCTGTTTGCCTGTTGGTGTATTTTGCATTAGTACAGCACATGCGTATCCAGCTCTCTCTGTTACGTAGAGGCGGAAAGGCTTTGTGTAATCTGGGTTTCCCAGTGCCGGTGCAGTTTGCATGTCATTTTCCAACGCTTGAAAGGCTCCCAGAGCCTCTTCCGTCCATGTGAGATGGGCAGAGTTATTTATTTGGCCAGCTGCTTTTATTAAAGCTCTTAAAGGTGTAGTTTTTATCGCATATCCAGGGCCTGCTAAACCCAGTCATTCCCAAAAAGGACAACATTTGTCCTACAATGTTTGGTTGTGGAGCCTTTGTTATAGTTTCCACTTGTGATATCGAAATGTGCCTTTTTTCCCCACTTAGTTGTCTGCCAAGATATTCTACCGTCTGCTGGCAGAATTGAAGTTTATCCCTACTTACTTTATGTCCTCCTTCTGCCAGTGTAGTTAGCACTGCGATGGAGTCAGTCTCACATTGAGCTTTTGAGTGGCTGCATATTAACAAATCATCAGCGTATTGTAAGATGGTACTTGGGACATCTAGATTTTGAAGGTCCTGCATCAACACGCGGTTGAACAATGTGGGGCTTTTACAGAAGCCTTGTGGTAGTCTTGTGTATGTGTATTGTTGTCCTTCGTACGTGAAGACAAACAGGTGCCTTGAGTCTGGGTGTACTGGTACGCTGAAAAAAGCAGAGCAGAGGATTTATAATAGCATTAATTGCTCTTAGATCATGTACCAATCGGTAATCTTTGGAATGTGGTTTCTTTATAGGAAAGATTGGGGTATTGCACGGACTATTGGTTCTAACCAATACTCTTGCTTTTACCAACCCCTCAATGGTAGGTCGTATCCCTGCAATGGCATGTGGTAAAAGTGGATACTGCTTTTGGCAGGGCAACTTGGTCCCTGTTTTTATCTTAAATTTAGCTGGTGCTGCTGATTTTACAAAACCCACGTCAATTTTGTGGTGTGACCATAGGTGCGCTGGAACTTGATCCAACAAATGTTCTTGTTCTGTTGTTACTGACATCTGTGTTTTAGGTCTGTTTTCCAACAGGACTTTCCTGTTTCTTCTCTCCATCTGCACTGGAAAGCGTGTAGAAATTTGGTTGGACATTGTTCATCTCCCAGTGTTTCTCCTTCCAGTTTGGACATGTCCATTTTCTCGGCGTATTGACTTCTTAGTTGAATACTTCATCTGTGATGGTTCTTCCAGACACGTGCATCAGCAGAGCCTTGAGGTCTCCTAGGGCTAGTCATATTCCAGCCGTACTTTCTTCCACAGCTGTTATCCACTTGTTAGCTCCTCCAGTGAGATCTGGCAGTCTATTGGCCAAGCCAATCATGTCCATAAAAGACCAGGGCACGTACACTTCGCCACCTGTTTTGTCCAGTATTGGGCATATTCTCACCTGTGCCTGTTCCTCTTGTCCTTCTTGAAGCCAGCTCCACTGGAATCGATCTTGCGACTGTGGTGGTGGGTCGCGAGGATATGATTGGCTTCGGGTTCGTAAGGTGTGTTGTTCTTGGTATTCTCTCTCACGAGCCACACGCTTCCCGTCCTCGTATGCTTTCATCATGTCACTGATCTCTGCTGTTGTGCGGTCCATCTGATTATTGATGTCCTCTATTCTGTTGCTTCTGTCTCTTCCCAATCTCTGATATCGTAGGCGGGCGGCCTCTGCCTCCTCCAGGTAGACATGGCCTGTAATAGCCCTGGGGAAGGGCTCAGTCCACCCGTCTGGGGACCTGGGGGCGGGACATGAAGATTCTTTGGGTCGTGTGGCAGCTTCTTCGTCACGGAGGGAGCCTGCGTCGTGTTCACGTAGTGCCCTGGGCACATTGGGGGTGCTGTGTGATCGTCGCTCCTGTTTTTTAGTCTTTTCGTAGAGGGACTCATCTTCATCATCTTCGTAGCTTTTTCCCATCACACGTTGGCGGGAAGTTTCCAAGTGCTCTGCTTCTCGTCGTGACTGTTCAAGGAGATGGCGGCGCTCTGCACTTTTACTGTCACTTGATGATCTGCGGGATCTGGTTTTCTGCTGCTTAAGTGATTTATAGTGCTGTCTGTCACTTCTTTGGAACTGGTCCAAGCCTGATGTATCTTCATCAGTAGTGGGTTCTGATTCTGACTCAGTGGTATCTTCTCCAGTCGCCTTTCTTTCTCTGCTTCTGCTGGTCCTAGGGGATGGTCTGCCATCGCTTCCATTGTTGTCATCATTCTTTCGTAGTTTGAGTTCCATGGTGAATTTTCCTGACATGTTTCCTGCCATATCCATCTCCCCTACTGTGTCACTGTCTTCGCAATCTGGGTTCGGTGTCCTCACGGGGTACAGTCCTTTTGCTTGACGATTTTGTTTATTGTAAGGAGGAGGATGCTCGGGCAAGGGCGGTGCTGTGGGGGTCACTTTTTGTTCTTCCTCTTTGTCTTTTTCTTTTTCTTTTAGTGCCATTTGTGTATTGTAGATTTCCTTTTTGAAAAAACTCAACACCTGTCGCTCAAGAATTCGTTTTTTTCCTTTGCTCTTCTTTTTTCTTATTATCTTGGGTCTCTTTGTTTCTAATTTGTGTTTCCACCTCTTCACAACGTGCCATTTCGAAACTTCCCTCCTTAGGCCAGCGGGAGTTACCCGCTGTCCTCCTATACCACTTGGTCATGCACTGGTGAATACACCGTTTGTGACTCGGATGACGTGATATAATCAGTTCTACCGGATTTTTTTCCTGAGCTATATGGTTTTCCCTGCTCGGTCCCCATGAAGCCGGGTGTATCCTGTGTTGCCAGGGCTTATGAAAGTATTTAAAAGGTTTTATTCAAAGGGAGAAATGCCCAAAATAAATTTTTGCACTTCCCTTAATCTATAGTTTATTAGTATCTGTTACTCTTTTTGGGAATGAGGGCGTTTATTAGCAGAGTTTAGTTAGATTTTACTTCAAATTTCTCTGAGAAAGGTCACCACGGTAACCAATCTTACTATTATATGTATTTATCTTAGTATCTATACTTTTTTTTGTTTTTGTTTGCAAGGATCACACAGGTCGGTACTGCAGTTACACAACTCCACTTTATTTGTCCTGGTTTATAGTTATTTATCTTATGCGTATGCGTTTATCGTAACCAGGCTCATTTCAGTGGCTCATCACTTTAATCTTTTTACTGTATCTCCCGGAAATCCCTCTTTAGCAGAGAAAACAAGCGTCCGTTCCTACCGGTCTTGCTCTCTACCCCAAAGGCGTAGAGTCACAAGGAGATCCAGGGAAGGCACGTTTATATCTCTGATCCAGAGAAATCTCTGAAACAAACAGCTTATCGTTTTCCCCACAGAATATACTACGCCCGCCGTGTAATTAGTTTTCTATTTCTGCAGTCACGGGTGGATCAGTCTGCTCAATTTTATCTCTTTAATTATTTGTTCAATTTATTATTCTAGTCAGGTTTTATACAATGTACTTCTTATTTTATTTCTTTAAATACTTATTTTATGTATTGTTCTAATCAGCTCTATGAATAGTACTTTTATTTTATAATGTTATCTTATATTACTTTATTTTCTTTCACTTTATTACTCTCTTTTTCCTACTTTTATGCTATTTTCTCAGTGTTTATTCTACTACGCGACAGGTGTCTGCCTCGGACAGCAAAGGGAGAGAATTCTTTTCAGGACCCTCAAATAGGAGGAGAGTGAAAAAAGGTGGGGGCTGTGAGGAAGGCCCAAAGGGAGACTGAGCTATGCAGGACCTAGCAGGCGGATTTTGAAGACCAAGAAGTGGGGGCTGCGAGGGAGGCGGGGGGTTGCCCAAAAGGAGATAAGGGAGTATGGAGTGAGGAAAAGAAAGGGGGGTTATGAACAAAGGAAAGTTGATAGCAAAGAAAGTGGTTTAAAGTATATTTGTACAGGTTATTTACAGTGATCACTTTTTTTTTTGTTGTTGTTTTCTTTCCTCTGTTAGTTATCTACCTGTTCAGTCCGTCCCTTATCTGAAAAAATCCTAGCAACGGCCGGAACTCATGCAGAACAAAAGACGCAGTATCCGCAGAAACTATGCCAGCTTATTCACTTACTTTTTATCAACTCTTAGCTCAAACAGGCTATCACTCACCACCACTCAAAAGAGAGCGTCTGAAAGTTTATTACAGGAGCGTGTGTCTGTGACACTTTAAAACAAACTCTTCCTACGCCCTCTGGGCCCTTTTGCCCTTTAAACCAAACTTTAGGGATCAAAACCGTCCCTTATAATCAAAAATCAATACTCTAGGGATACACCTGGCCCCCGTTTTAACTCAAAACCAAACTTTAGGGATCAAAACCATCCCTTTTAATCAAAAATCAATACTCTAGGGATTCACCTGGCCCCCTTTTTAACTCAAAACCAAACTTTATTTAAATACCATAACTATATAATAACAACAATAACAACACAGCTGCAATATACAAGCCCTTCTTACCTTTAAACAACCTGTCAATATCCCTAATCTACTTATCTTTACCCTCACTCAACCTATTCTCTAATAGGCTCAAATTAGTTTAATGCACCACTGCCATATATTCCATTAATTATTTACTTTCAACATTCATTCCTCCATACTTTCCACACCATGTTAAATTATAAAAACACAAAGCGCATGCATTTGCAATGGACTTGTTTTCAGCCAGTGATATCAGTTTATACTTTAGACAATTTATTTGTGACTTGTTTATTTAAATGTTATCAATTTTAACTTAAATAGGTTCTTTTGGTAGAATGCTGCAGAGGTACCTTTAAAAACCTGGGTGGATCATCGCTCACACCGAAACACACAGTCAAAGATAGAAGAAAAAGCTCTTTTTACCTTTTTTTGGTCACAAAACTGGTGTGTTTCGGTGCAGGCGTGGTTTTCCCAGGTCCTCGGCAGCTCCGACACTCCTGGCTTCAGCTCGCCAAATGTTGAATCTGGAAATCTCAGGCCTTGGGCATAGACGGCTGAGATCACAGCTCAATGTTCTTCAATGTTCAATTCTAATATTGTCAGAAAGTCAACACAGGTTACTCAAATGAATCACTTGATGCTGTACAAGTATGTTGCAAGAAAAATAGAGTTTTATTGTGTTTTAAAAATCAGAAGACAAAACACAACCAAACCCGAGCCGATCCAGAACACGACTGATCGCTAGCTTAACATCATAACCCTATATACTTGGAACAAAGGACACATCCTTCTTATCTTGACATCATAAATTTAGCGTTCTCCAATTCTACTAGTCGCCGTCAAACTAGCCTACAAATCAGCATATACACGTCCTCCCCTGCCATCCATTATGTTAGAGATCCCCTTTTTTGGGCCTCTTGGTGTGGCATCTTTTTTTCTACACAGCTATGAAGCGACTTGAAGTTCGTTTGCATTACGTCATTAGAGCTGTGAGTTACAGTGGCCAGTGTGAGTATTACAGCACTGGGGCCTATACAGCAGCACTAGGAATATATGCTGTTTCAATAGTAAAAACAAGGTTACAGGATTAATACTTTTATCATTGTTTATCACATTTTTATATAGTTAAAAGGGATTACTTCTTCGGTAGCGTACTCCGTCGAGACGCCGAAGCTCACCCCGTACCTCGTTAAAGTCAGCCCGTTGTTTGGTGATCCTCTGGGTGTAGTCGGGTTGGATACGTATTCTGTCACCATCTGGAGTAACAATCTTTTTTTTCTGTATGGCCGTCTTCATCAGCAACTCCTGTTCCTGAAAGTAGTGGCACCGCACTACCAGTGCTCTCGCTGGTTGGTCATCTCCCGGTCTTTCCCGTAAAGTACGGTGGGCCCGGTCCAACAGAGGAGCTTTATCCAGCCCGAGAGAGTCCATAAGCAGTTGTGAAACAAATTCTGGAATATGTTTTCCATCCTCTCGTCTCTCCTTCACACCGATTATGCGCAAGTTGCACCGGCGGGATCTAGCCTCCAAGTCCTCATTCTTCTGCTCCAGGCTGGTAACGTCGCGTTCCAGCTGGGCCACCTCCTGTTGAAGGCAGGTTATAGCGTCTGAGTGTTCGTTCCCTGCTTCCTCCATATCGTGCCGTGGTCTTCATGTTTGACTGCTCCATCAAATTTTTAAATTCTCCTCTTAACTGTTCACACTGATTTCTGATCTCAGTGGCTTGAGTCTCTGCCTTCTCGTCAATTTTCGAGAGTAGCTCCACTTTCAGTGTCCTTATCTCACGGAGAATCGCCTCTTGGCCACTGCCAGCTTCTTCGCCCGTGCTCTCCTTGCTAGCTGCGGTCATGCTAGCTTCTTGTGTCTTGTGGCATGGTTCATCAAGTTCTAAACTAACGTTACAACACTGCTTCTAGTGCTATTTTATCTTTCCCCTTCACTTATAATTATACAGGAACACTTTACACTGGTCGAGAATGTATTTCTGCTTGGATAAATCAAGTTTAGTGAAGCGCTCAGCCTAACATGTCTTCACATGGTGTCGCTCAAACCGGAAGTCTGAACATGCCCCTCTTTAGGCTCAATGAAATATCTCTAATTAGGAGAAGTGGGCACATGGACCTTCATTCATCGCATAAAGTCAAATGCTTTTATATTAGTAGGGATCTAGTGGACAGTAGAAGAACTGCATCTTAAAGGTCTTTTCCCCCAAATGACATTATTCTTGCTCCCCTTTGTCGGTATCTGGACATGCAGATAGTTTCAGAGACACTGTTTCTGAAATCACTCGTTGCTGTGTAGTTTTTTTAATTCTTCAGTGCTGCGAGCACCACAAACAGAGAGCCAGAATCTCACACATGTCTTAAACTTTGGGCACATAAAACCAACACTATACCACTTGGGGTAAGTGAGATAATTTGGTTGAACCAACGCTTTGAGGCATCTCCATATTAACATTAACACTGGTCACTGCCACATGAGCTGATCAGGATCCCTCCTGTTTGTTAGGGGTTTTAAAAGATTTGTTTTTATTCTAATAAAGCATTTATACAATCTTTTAACATTTCAACAAATGAGGTGTGCAACTGTAGATCATATTTTCTCACACCCACACGCTGTCAATGTGTCCAACCAGATAAACCATCTCAGTCTGATTTTAAGAGTATCGCATCAACTAAACCACGCAAAACTCAAGTCTGGGTCCAACCTGTTAAAGATCTTGTCTGTGTTGCATTTCCAGAATTGAAATGTCCGGCCCCCAGCAGGAGGAAACGAGCCCCTACTGTAATGGATGTCACAACCAGCTTACGTAAGAACCACAGCTCTAAACTACCCAATAACCACATATTCAGTCACTCAGTTCAGGACTTTGGACTTTGACAATACTCATCTTTGCCATGTTATGTATTAGTCTTTTCCTCCCTTTCCCATTTAGTTTTTTGTTTTTTTTGTTTTTCCTTATTCAAATCCTAATTGTTATCTTATTCTTGTACTCCATATCGTCTCACCTCTGTCTCTCCTCTACAACCCTCTTTCTTTCCAGTGAGTCAATATAACGACCAACTGCAGCGTGACTGTTGTTCGGAAGGCATGAGGCCTACCCTCCTCTCATACAGCTGTGAGAGGCGCGCCGAGTACATCCTTGATGGTGCAACCTGTGTCACTGCCTTCCTGCACTGCTGCAAGGAGATGGAAACCCAGCGATCTGAGAAGAAGGAGGATAGCCTCCTACTGGCTCGCAGTAAGAGAAGGGGACAAGAGATGGGTTGTTACTGTTCATGGTCATACTTACGAAACAATGAAAATGATAACCTTTTGAATGACACTTTAGGTGAGGAGGATGACAGTTACATGGACAGCAATGAAATTGTTTCTCGCACCAAGTTCCCTGAAAGTTGGCTGTGGTTAGATGTCCATCTGCCTGCTTGCCCTCGACAAACACCTAACTGGTGAGTAAACTGAAATATACACAGAAAAAATACACTGATAACTTCACACCGACACCACTAGGATTCAAAGGTACCTCTCAAAGTGTTGACACTTATCTTTGTTTCAGTGACACCACATCATTGACGAAAGATGTTCCTTTGCAAGACTCGATCACAACCTGGCAGTTCACTGGCATTAGTCTGTCAAAAACTCACGGTGAGGATTCAGTGACTAAAATCTGTCATGTGTTTTAGTTGTGCCTCTAACCTTAAACCTCTATCATCCCTTTACACCTTTTTCTCTCTACCTTTCTCTGTTTCGTCACTTCTTTTTTAATCCCTCTCATCTTAAAGGAATCTGTGTTGGCGCTCCGTTAGAAGTGATTGTCCGAAAGGAATTCTTCGTGGATCTCAGGCTGCCGTACTCTGCTGTACGTGGAGAGCAGCTAGAAGTTAAGGCAATCCTCCACAACTACAGCCCCGATGATGTCACCGTAAGTCTGGGTTGCCCTGCTCTGGTGTTTTATGCCAGAGACAATGAGGCCATGATATTTTTCTCAAAGAGTTTGCAAACAAAAGAGCAAAAGCAACAGTAAATATTGGACTGACTTACAACGTGTGGCACAAAAAGGGAATGAATCCTTTTCCATGGTGGTCGGTCTCAGAACTGGGGGAAACATTACTGCAATATTTACAGTGTACCTTCAAGATCAAATTGATCCTATAGGAAACAATGTAAAGCATAAAATGTCTTCAAATTAGGGAAGCATCTTTGATCAACTACACATACTTCAATATATTTTTTCCATCTTTGTCCTGTTCTCAAGGTGCGTGTGGATCTGATTGAGAAGGAGCACGTGTGCAGCGCAGCTTCTAAGCGTGGGAAGTATCGTCAGGAGGTCAAAATTGGGCCCCGAACTACACGATCTGTACCCTTCATCATTATTCCCATGAAAGACGGACAATACAGCATTGAGGTCAAAGCAGCTGTTAAAGATTCATCGCTCCATGACGGAATCATGAAGATGCTGCGGGTGGTGGTAAGAGAAACGGGAAACAAACGGCGATCTCCTGTGTTAAAGTCAGTATAGGGAAACAGGCATCTTTTGGGGCGTAACTTTGATGCAAATGTATACTGTATCAGCTTTTCAACATAAACTGTAAATAAGAGAGACAGTTAACAATCAAGCCGTATTGTATTTCGTTACACTCCAGCAGATAACGATTACTCAAAAATAGTTGTTGATATCTAACCTTTTGTCCTGACTGTTGCTTTTCCAGCCTGAAGGTGTGCTGGTTAAATCTCCTCAGATTATAACTCTAGACCCCACTAAAAAAGGTGTAGGTAAGTTTACACATTAAACAGCTACATCATATAGTAATTTGCTAATATAAAATTTTTATCACTTGCTAATTGATCCCCCAACGTGCCCACTGTTTATCCCTTTAGATGGTAAACAAGAAGAAACTCTCAACAGTGGAATTCCTAGGAAAGATTTGGTTCCAAACACACCTACGAGCACACAGATCTCTGTGACAGGTGAGATGTGATGATATATTTGGGCATGTTATGCGATATAGTGCCAGTTACAATGAACTCTGCATTGGTGTAAATTGTTATTGGTCTTATTGGGAAATGAATGACCACCTCACTGGTTGTGGGGGACCTTTGCATGTTTATTTAGTTAATAATGTTTAGTTTTTTTTGTTTGTGTTTGTGCATGCAGGGAGAGAACAAGTTTCTTCACTGGTGGAGAACGCCGTTAGTGGGAACTCTATGGGTACTCTGATCTTCCAGCCCTCAGGCTGCGGAGAGCAGAACATGTACCGCATGACCCTGCCTGTCATTGCAGCCACGTATTTGGACAAAACCAACCAGTGGGAAGCTGTGGGCTTTCAGAAACGTAACGAAGCCCTCCAACACATCAAGTACGGTAGGCTCACAGATGTGCTTATTAGCACACATACCAGAAATGTCATTGATGCCCCTCTGTGTGGGATTTTAAAGTTCCTGATGTGGCAGAAGTGGCATAAAAAAAAAAAACAGCATGGTAGACAGCAGTGCATGCGATGCTACCCCTTCCCCACAGATCCAGGCTAGGGACACTGACAAATAATGGTCTGAATGCAACACATAGACTCATAGACTTTAGAAGTTTTCACCAGGATTGTCTTATACAAACAAAAACGTATGCCGCCAGAATCATTTGAAAAATGTTATAATTACAGGAAAAAAATGTAAGAGGACTCCTCAAACTGGTTTTGTGTTTTTGTTTATGTCCAGGCTACCAGAGCGAGCTTGCCTACCGAAAAAGTGATGGGTCTTATTCTGTGTGGGCCACTTACCAAAGTAGCACCTGGTGAGGCATTCAAACATCTTTGAACTCATATAATGGTTTCCACATCCTCCTATAACTTAACTTGACTATGATGACAATATTGTGTATTTCATGTGCAAATAAATGAAACTAAACTGCTCCTCTCCTCTCCTGTCTAAGGCTGACAGCCTATGTTGCCAAGGTGTTTGCCATGGCCAGCAGTCTGGTGGACGTGCAAAGCAAAGACATCTGTGACGCTGTTCAGTTTCTGATTCTCAACGCGCAGCAACCTGACGGCTTGTTTAGAGAAGTTGGAAGGGTGTCCCACGGAGAGATGATTGTGCGTGCACTGATTTCATTAACATCAATACTTCATCTTAGTGCTACAAAAATAGGGAGATGAAAACAATTACATATCATTGACTATAATCTATAATCTCTGTGTGTGCATGTGTAGGGTGATGTGCGTGGCGGAGATTCAGATGCCTCCATGACGGCCTTCTGCCTCATTGCCATGCAGGAGTCACGCACACTATGTACTGCAACTGTTAATGTGAGTAACTCATCTGCATACCATGTTTCTTTTTTTCCCCCCTCACTGCATTTTTTTCTTCATTTACTGACTCCACACTAGTGATGGTCGAAATAGCAAAGTATAACTCTTAGCTAGGGCTGTCAATCGATTAAAATATTTAATTGTGATTAATCGCATGATTGTCCATAGTAAATCGCGATTAATCACAAATTTATCGCACATTTTTTTTATCTGTTCAAAATGCACCTTAAAGGGGAATTTGTCAAGTATTTAATACTCTTATCAACATGGGAGTTGGAAACTGTGATTGCTTTATGCAAATGTATGTATATGTTTATTATTGGAAAGCATTTAACAACCCAACACAATAACAAATATTGTCCAGAAACCCTCACAGGTACTGCATTTAGCATAAAAAATATGCTCAAATCATAACATGGCAAACTGCAGCCCAACAGGCAACAACAGCTGTCAGTGTGTCAGTGTGCTGACTTGACTATGACTTGCCCCAAACTACATGTGATTATCATAAAGTGGGCATGTATGTAAAGGGGAGACTCGTGGGTACCCAGAGAACCTATTTTTATTCACATATCTTGAGGTCAGAGGTCAAAAGACCCCTTTGAAAATAGCCATGCCAGTTTTTCCTCGACAAAATTATTATTATGTTATTTAGCCTCCTTCGCGATAAGCTAGTGTGACATGGTTTAATTCCTGAGGTTTTCTAGTTTCATTTGATGCCAGTATATTCACTCTAGCTTTCAAACTGAGCCCTCTACAACCTACAAATCAGAAGTTGCATTAAACAAATTAGTGGTGTTAAAACAAATTTGCGTGAACGCGTTATCGCGTTAACTTTGACAGCCCTCTTAACACAATCCCATGCTGCTTCAGCAGGTGGACAGACCTGTCGTGTCTCAATTGTGCTAAAATGATTCTTTCAAAGAATTTGACACATTCAAATTCAAAACGACATTTGATGCCAACCCTTAGTCTTGTATTTGTATGGAAGCATTAAATCCACACCCCAATAGTAACTGTAACTGATGTCGGCTCAGTCTAGCTCAGAAGACACAGAAGAAGGTAAGAGAGGGGCGATCCGGTCTATTGTCCCAGGATCAAATGTTTCCTGAACAGAATGGAATATTAAAAATAGATGGATCACTGTTATCTGGCTCCTCTCCCATTTCTCCTAACTTTCTTCTCCTTCTGTCCAGAGTCTGCCAGGCAGTATCGACAAAGCAGTAGCCTATCTGGAAAGGCGTCTGCCCAGCCTCACCAACCCATATGCTGTTGCCATGACGTCATATGCCCTGGCCAATGAAAACAAACTGAACCGCGAGATCCTCTACAGGTTTGCCTCCCCAGGTATTTCTGTAACATTAAATATTCCAAGATGATGTCTTGGGGAATTGTTAGTAAACTGAGCTTGTTCCAGGTAGAGCATACAGTAGTGATAAAAAAATATATTTGTGTGTCTTCCTCAGCGTTGTCCCACTGGCCGACACCTAAGGGCCATGTTTACACACTGGAGGCCACAGCTTACGCTCTCCTCGCTCTGGTTAAGGCCAAGGTGAGCATGTGTCACATGTGTGTGTTTCACCAGGATGTCCTGCTACAGAAAACATACAACTGAGTCCTCATCCATGCTGCCTCACTAACAGGGTAGAGGGTTTGGAAACAAAGTCAATGAAGCAATGAAATGTTGCTTACAGTAGCTTTTACACTTTTTAAATAACCATATTTGGCAAACATTATTGACCTTTTACACTACTGCTACCACTTCACAGAGCACTTCATGATTATCTTGATAGGTATTTGAAGGCATTCTTTTCTGTCTCACTTGCAATGACTTAGTTATGACATAGTTATAAAAACAAGGGACTGACTTGAACATCCTGCAAGGCACAATCACACAATAATAACACACATTTGACAAAAACAGATTATTTGTGATTGATTGCTTTTATCAGGCAAGTTTCAAGTAGCTGCTGTTTGATGGTGCCATAATAGGGAAAAAATGATTTAGAAACTCTATGGTAGGTTTTGGAAACTTACAGGTTACAATCTCAAATTTAACTGTGCCAGAATCAGGAGTTCTCTCTATTTTCACTAAAGCTGTTTTATAAATGCAAATGCACAGTCAACCACGGACAATTTCAACCATTTGCTTGCCTTCTGTTAATAAAGGCCTATGAAGACGCCAGACCTATTGTGAGATGGTTCAACCAACAGCAGAAGGTGGGCGGAGGCTATGGATCAACTCAGGTAACACAGACCCTTTTCTCCATCTTATGTTTACTTATAACCTGTTTACTGTATGTCTAAGTCTTGTTTTCTCCCCCTCACTCGTTTTCTCTCTAGGCTACCATAATAGTGTACCAGGCTATAGCAGAGTACTGGTCCAGCGCTAGAGAACCAGAGTATGATCTGAATGTGGACATCTTGTTGCCGGGCAGGTCAAGGCCTTACAAGTACAACTTCAACATCAACAACCACTACGCCACCAGAACATCTAAAGTGAGCGCACACACAAACAGACTCCCAGTGGTTCATTAACATCATCAGTCCTGTTGTTTTCTGTATGTTTCTTCTGCTGATCCCTGACTGTGTGTGTGTGTGTGTTTGTGTGCGTATTTAAATTCCCACAGTTCAATGATACAAACCAGAAAGTGAAAGTGACCGCCACGGGTTCAGGAGAAGCAACGGTGACAGTAAGTACAATATATTTTTATATTCTTCTATATATTTATCATCTGTTGATTACTGATGTGTGCTTTTTGAATCTCAGATACAACCAAATACATTTTTATACTGGACAGATGTCTATTAGTTTATCACATATTAAGATGCACTTTTGTCTATGTGACAGATGGTGTCGCTGTATTACGCTATGCCTAAAGAAAAGGAGAGTGACTGTCAGAAGTTTAACATGTCAGTGCAGCTCCTCCCAGGTAATTTGGTGCCCTCCTCCTCTTCCT